>NC_142179.1:1065000-1117500 GCF_026936395.1 Plectropomus leopardus
GGCTCTGTTTGATCTGACAGTAATCTGACTAGAGGACGTGTGTGTGATTGGTGAACCAGTAAGCTGGACTGGTTTGTTACCAGTTAACTGACCTGACTGTTGGTGAGCTGCAGCAGAGCCGACAGCAGACTGCACTCTGATTGGACGGGGCTGCTGGTGCAGGAATCTGTTTGACTGGAGAGCGGTGGTGTCTCTGTCCTGTGATTGGAGGTTTGTGTGCTGAGCTGTGATTGGTCGGAGGCTGGAGTCCCGGCTGCTGATTGGTCCAGAATCTGAAAACACAGAAGGATGGATGTTTGGCTCGCTGGAAAGGAAGTGTAACAGGAAGTGATGCAACAGGAAGTGTACTCAAATCATGGACTACAAACTCTATTCCAGATGTGAGGGAACAAACTCTATTTTACTTTTTTTACATTCATGACTTAAATCACCACATCTTAAAAAAAACATACAAAACAAATCACTTTATGATTTTTTTTGTATTTGGTGCATCCCAAGTCAGAGGCCCACCCCCAACCTGAGCCCTGATTGGTGGGTCAGTCAGTGAAGATGTTAATGGAGTCAGCTGATTGGTCGGTTACCTCTAAGACGAATCTGAGCGTGTGCGGATCCTGTTTTACTTTGGAGCAGACAGCCAATAGGAATTGAGCTTCCTCCTTCTCCGTGTGGGAACCAGGAAGTGCACAGAGACGAATCAGCTTCTGGGGGCGGAGCAGAGGTGAAACCCGACAGTGATGTCATCAGCACAGTGACATCATCAGCACTGTGACCTGCCTTAGACTGTATAAAGAGGGGGACGCCGTGGGCGGGACTACACAGTGATATGAGGAGGAGTTTACCTGAACAGGTGAGAGGAGGAGGAGTTTACCTGAACAGGTGAGAGGAGGAGGAGTTTACCTGAACAGGTGAGAGGAGGAGGAGTTTACCTGAACAGGTCTGTAGACGTTGACCAGCTGCAGCAGAGACTTCTGCATCTGAGACAGCAGCTTAGAGAAGAAGATCAACACCTGCTGCACCATACCTGGAGGATACTGAGGACGAGGACATTTAAACTGTGTGTGTGTGTGTCTGTGTGTTACTCTGTGTGTGTGTGTGTTACTCTGTGTTTGTGTGTGTGTGTGTGTGTGCGTGTGTGTGTGTGTGTTTGTGTGTGTGTGTGTTACTCTGTGTGTGTGTGTGTGTTACTCTGTGTGTGTGTGTGTGTGTGTGTGTGTGTGTGTGTGTGTGTGTGTGTTACTCTGTGTGTGTGTGTGTGTGTGTTACTCTGTGTGTGTGTGTTACTCTGTGTTTGTGTGTGTGTGTTACTCTGTGTTTGTGTGTGTGTGTTACTCTGTGTTTGTGTGTGTGTGTTTCTCTGTGTTTGTGTGTGTGTGTGTGTGTGTTACTCTGTGTTTGTGTGTGTGTGTTACTCTGTGTTTGTGTGTGTGTGTGTGTGTTTCTCTGTTTGTGTGTGTGTGTGTGTGTGTGTGTGTTACTCTGTGTTTGTGTGTGTGTGTGTGTTACTCTGTGTTTGTGTGTGTGTGTGTGTGTGTGTGTGTGTGTGTGTGTGTGTGTGTGTGTGTGTGTGTGTGTTTTTCTGTGTGTGTGTGTTACTCTGTGTTTGTGTGTGTGTGTGTGTGTGTTACTCTGTGTTTGTGTGTGTGTGTTACTCTGTGTTTGTGTGTGTGTGTGTGTTACTCTGTGTGTGTGTGTGTGTGTGTGTGTGTGTTACTCTGTGTTTGTGTGTGTGTGTGTGTTACTCTGTGTGTGTGTGTTACTCTGTGTTTGTGTGTGTGTGTGTGTGTGTGTGTGTGTGTGTGTGTGTGTGTGTGTTGTTACCTGAGCCTTCCCCAGAGTACACAGAGTCTCCAGCAGTTTATGCTGCAGCAAATACTCCAGACAGGCTCCTGTCTCCTCCACACCCTGAACACATGTCAATACATCAATCAATACATGTCAATACATCAATCAATACATGTCAATACATCAATCAATACATCAATCAATACATGTCAATACATCAATCAATACATCAATCAATACATCAATCAATACATGTCAGTACATCAATCAATACATGTCAATACATCAATCAATACATCAATCAATACATGTCAGTACATCAATCAATACATGTCAGTACATCAATCAATACATGTCAGTACATCAATCAATACACCAATACATCAGCCCACGTTGTATGTTTGACCACATGATGTCATGAGGTCACAAGATGATGTCACACTCACACCTGTGGCTCACTGAGAGAAAACTCAAACTTTATTGATCTTTATGACATCTGCTGACCGTCTGTCTAACATAAACACACACACACACACACACACACACACACAGGTGTGTGTTCAGATGTGTGTGTGTGTGTTCAGGTGCTTGTTTGAGTGTGTGTGTTCAGATGTGTGTGTTCAGGTGTGTGTGTTACCTGCTGTTTCTCCTCATACACCAGGATGTCCAACATCTGTCTGAGACGCCATGGGATGTCTGTCTGTCTGACAGGACAACTGTCGTCTACACACAGAGACAGAGACACACAGAGGACACACAGTGACAGAGACACACAGGGACAGAGACGGTGAGTGTGATTGGCTGATCAGATGTGAACAGGTGTGATCAGAGTGTCCTCACCTGTAGTCTGGATGTAATAATTGGTGATTGATTTCCAATGATCCACGAAGGAGTCCAACAGGTCCACTGTGGGCTCCCTCTGAGAGAGACACAGAGAGACAGACAGAGACGGAGAAAGGAATGACATACTGTTGTATTTCTGTTGTCATGGTGACAGCAGGAGGACAGGTTGTTCACAGTCTCATTTATAAAAAAATGCTGAGACAGAAACTGGAAAAGGGACTTTTTGGTATTTTTTTACTCTTAGTCTGATCTGTCTCAGTCTGGTCTGTCTCGGTCTGCTCTGTCTCGGTCTGCTCTGTCTCAGTCTGGTCTGTCTCAGTCTGCTTTGTCTAAGTCTGATCTGTGTAAGTCTGGTATGTCTCGGTCTGGTCTGTCTCGCTCTTGTCTGTCTCGATCTGTTCTGTCTCGGTCTTGTCTGTCTCGGTCTGGTCTGTCTCGGTCTTGTATGTCTCGGTCTGGTATGTCTCAGGGTGCTCTGTCTCGGTCTGCTCTGTCTCGGTCTGCTCTGTCTCGGTCTGGTCTGTCTCAGTCTGATCTGTGTAAGTCTGGTATGTCTCGGTCTGGTCTGTCTCGCTCTTGTCTGTCTCGGTCTGGTATGTCTCGGTCTTGTCTGTCTCGGTCTGGTCTGTCTCGGTCTGGTATGTCTCAGGGTGCTCTGTCTCGGTCTGCTCTGTCTCGGTCTGCTCTGTCTCAGTCTGGTCTGTCTCAGTCTGATCTGTGTAAGTCTGGTATGTCTCGGTCTGGTATGTCTCGGTCTGGTCTGTCTCGGTCTGGTCTGTCTCAGTCTGGTCTGTCTCAGTCTGGTCTGTCTCAGTCTGATCTGTGTAAGTCTGGTCTGTCTCGCTCTTGTCTGTCTCAGTCTGGTCTGTCTCGGTCTGGTCTGTCTCAGTCTGGTCTGTCTCAGTCTGAACTGTCTGCTTATTTAAAGGTTAAATAAAAGAAATGAAAAAATTAAACTGTATTTTCTAAAAATCAGAAAACAGATTTTTGTCTACTTTTTGATTCTTAAAATCCTCTGAAGTAAACAACGACCCTGACTTTACTGATCAGATTATTGATCTGCAATATTTACTGATCAGCACACATTTCATCAGATTATGACTCTAAATGCTGAAATTTAACCCCTTACTGCCGGCTTCAGTATCACTCACACTGATATCACTTTGTACAAAATACACTTTTCAAAATCAGGCCATAAAAAATAATAAATGCAAATGATTTTCTATTTTTGGACCTGAACAGTCTGAATGTAACTATTTAGTTTCCACAGTGTATTTTAGACTTATTGTAGGAGCTGAGCTGCAAATTCACTGATTACACTCAAATACACAATCTGGACTACATTTAGGACACATGCATCAACACACACACAGTTATCACAACAGGAAGAAGAAAAGAGACTAAAATGAGACGAACAGTCCCTAAAGGGTTAATAAGAGTCCCTGTCAGAGATCAGCTGATCGATCAGAGGCCGTCTGTGTGAACACGTGGACACATTCCTCCTCCGCGCGCGCGCGCACACACACACACACACACACACACACACACACACACACACACACACAGGTAAACCGGAAACACCTGGACAAACTCTGTTAACTTTAGCTTCAGTTAGCTCTACATAAACAACAAATAAACTGCGTTCATTTGAATATTAAGTTCTGTCTTTGGACTTCCGGCCCTGAGAGATACGGACAGAGACAGACAGGAGGACAGACCGTCTGTGTCCTCCTGTCTGTCTGTCTGTCTGTGTGTCCTCCTCTCGGTCTGTCTGTAACTTCGCAGAACTTTTGGCTCGCGGAGCTAACAGCTAGCAGCAGCTAGCGGAAGTTGTCCCTCGGTGGTTATCAGCTGACTCACCGTCTCGAGCGCGTGCAGCAGCAGGCTGCCCAGTTTACTGAAGGCCTCCATCCAGACTGGACCCGGTCCGACCCGCTCCGGTACCGAATCACTCACACATGTTGACAACTTCACCGAACAGCTGACCGCACCGCCTCCGGTAACAACATCCGCCCAGGAGTTTCACAGTAAAACACCAACCCAATCCGCCTTCACAATAAAAGCTTTACTTAGGATTAGTGTTTTTATTATTATTATTATTATTATTATTATTATTATTATTCCTGTCGTGTATCTCGGGGTATTAGGATTCGCTTTGGGGTTTTAGTGCAGGACAGAAGATAATTTAGGGACCGTTGGTTGTTGATGAGGAGAGGGGTGGTGCCAAAAGCAAGATGCATGTTTTTGTTTTTAATCTCTGTGGAGGGACTGATGGTTTTATTTTGGAGGGACAGACAGCTTTAAATGGCTGCATTTCGGATTATGTTATTGCTGGTTTGGAAGGCACACTTTCTTTAAAAAATTGGCCTTTTTTTCCTTTTTTTGATCCTGTTTTCCATTTTCTTTATTTTTTAGCATCTTTTTTGGCATCTTTTGTCAGTTTTCTTTCTTCTCTTTTGGTTTTCTTCTTTAAATATGTTTACAAAATTCTTTTTCGCATCGTTTTTGTGTTTTATTTTCTTTTTTAATGGCATTTTTTTTGAAACGGAGTTTTTATTATCTGAATAGTCTGAAATTAAATAACTTTTAAACAATGAAGCAGCGATGGATCCGCAGGAAGAAACGGAGTCTCTCTGCTGTTATTCCCAGTGCTCTGACTGTCAGGCACAAAAGAGAGGTGTGTGTGTGTGTGTGTGTGTGTGTGTGTGTGTGTGTGTGTGTGTGTGTGTGTGTGTCGGGAGTTTCTTGTTTCGTTGTGTTTCAACTGGGTGTGGCACGGGGGGGGCCAGGTACAGTTACCTGCAGCCCCTCCCCCCTCTCTGTCCTCCTTCCTGTCTCAGGTCAGCTTCTGTCTCTGTTTGTCTTCGGCTGAACAGACAGTGAGTCTCTTCACTCCTTCACCTCCTGATTCTCTCTGGTTTTCATTAACCCTTCGTGCGCTCACTTTGTGCTCGTTCATATTTTTGTTTTCTCAGATTCTCTGAAAACCGCGAACGTCCGTCTGACCAGGTGAGTCACTTCCTGCTTCTCTCCGCTGTTTCTACATCAACACCAAACTTTTCCCTTTCCCTCCACCGATCAATGGATGGATGAAAGAGAGAAAGAATGGATGGATGGATGACTAAAGTGACTTTTGTTGATTTAAGTTTGTAAAACAACAAAACAGAAAACGTCTGAAGAAGAAACTAAAAGCTCTTTACATTTTTAAGAAAAAAGTTCCCTCTGAAAAGTTTTTTTTACTTCCTTTTCCTGAAGCAACACGTCAGTCTGATCAGACACAAGACTAAATTTATCAAAACGTCATCATTTAATCCAAACTGTCATGATTCAATTTTCAAATCAATCAAGCAATCAGTTAATCATAGTTACATGCAATTAAACAACTCCAATAAAATGTGATCAGTGAGCTCCTTTAACTCCAACAGCAGAAAACACACGAGCTCAGATTTAGTCCAAATTTAGTTAAAATTTACTACGAATCTAGTAAAAAAAAAAAATTAGTCCAAGTCTAGTTCAAATTTAGTTCAAACTAATAAAAATTTAGCACAAATTTGGTTAAAAGTTGCTAAAAATTTTGTACAACCTTCGTTGTTAATTGGAAGCACCTGCGCCTGCAGTCATTGTGTTCAGGTGTTTTTGGCTCCACCCCCTGCAGGTGACATCATGGTGTTCCATCCAGAGTTTGAGCGTGCGGGTCAGAAGGCGGGGCTTCAGGTGTGGCGGGTGGAGAACATGGAGCTGGTTCCTGTCCCTGAGAGTTTGTACGGAGGGTTCTACAGCGGAGACGCTTACGTGGTTCTCCGGAGCACCGAGAACCGCTTAGGAACCCTGCGGTACAACCTGCACTACTGGCAAGGTACTGCAGTACATGAAAAAATAGAGGTCTGCACCACAGGGAGCTCATCTTAATTTATTTTATTCTGCAGAAAATAAGTGATGTTTCGAGCTAAAAACGCTCTTCCTCAGACTCACCGTCACCGTCTTAAAAACGCTGACTCAGCAGAACAGCTGAACTCAGTGTCAGCAGAATGAAATCCTTTCAGGGGAGCTCCCTGCTGTGCGGACCTCTATTTTTTCACATTTTGGTTTTTCTTGGATCCAGCACCCACTACGGTCTGTGCAAGGTACTGCAGTATAACATGTACTAATACTGCAACACATCAGATACTAGTACTACACCTGCAGCAGCAGAGCCTTCGCTCAGAAGCGGGTGGGTGTCTGTGGTGGTGGTTCTTGTCTCTGATTGGCCGGTTGCCTACAGGGTCAGAGTGCTCTCAGGACGAGAGCGCGGCGGCGGCCATATTTACAATACAGATGGACGACTTCCTGGAGGGGGCGCCGATCCAGTACCGGGAGGTCCAGGACCATGAGTCTAGTACCTTCAGCGGGTACTTCAAGACCGGACTGAAGTATATGGTGAGTACAAATACACAGATATATGACTTCTACTGCAGTTCAGGTACACAGAGCTCCTCTTGATGACATCACTTCCTCTCACACAGAAAGGGGGCGTGGCCTCAGGATTTAAACACGTGGTGACCAATGACGTGCAGGTTCAGAGGCTGCTGCAGGTCAAAGGTCGACGTGTCGTCAGGGCAACGGAGGTCACTGTCAGCTGGGACAGCTTCAACCAAGGAGACAGCTTCATCTTGGATCTGGGACAGGTGAGACAGGTGGGACAGGTGGGCCAGGTGAGACAAGTTGGACAGGTGAAATCAGGTAAGACAGGTCGGGCAGGTGACACAGGTTGGACAGGTGGGACAGACAGACAGTCCTCACCTGTCTCTCTCTCTCTTACAGGAAATCATCCAATGGTCTGGTTGCCATAGTAACCACTTTGAGAAGCTAAAGGCCACCATGGTGAGTGATGACATCATCATTATGATCATGTGGTCACATGTGACTGACTGGCTGATTGGCTGACAGGTGTCAAAGGGTATCCGTGACAACGAGCGATGTGGGCGGGGCCAGCTGCTGCTCTGTAATGAGGGGGAGGAGCCAGAGAGGATGTTGCAGGTGATGTCACCAGCAGATCACATGACCGGACACGCCCTCTGACCCTAATCCAGTGATTTCAGTTTGGGTTTTTTTTCTTTTTTTCTAGTAAAATATGCTTTAAAAAATTATAAAAACAAACAGACAAAAAATAATTTTCTATAAAAATGACAAAAAAAGATCTAGAAAACCTTTTAAAGAAAACATGTAAAACTGTCTTAAAAAAATTAATAAAAATGAAAACACCTGTTGACCTTTGACCTCTGTGCTCAGGTCCTGGGGGAGAAGCCGGAGCTTCCTGACGCTCACAGCGAAGACGCCAAGATAGACGCCTCCAACAGGAAGTTGGCGCGGCTCTACAGGGTAACATTCACACAGGCGTCGCCATGGGGACGTCCTGATGGAAGTGTTTCTGGAAGGCTTTTATTGTGAAGTAGCAGCAGGAAGTCCTCACCTGTCCATTTACCTTTCCCCCAGGTGTCCAACGCTGATGGGGACATCGAGGTTACCATGGTAGCAGAGCACAACCCGTTCTCCCAGAATGCTTTGCAGTCCACTGAGTGTTTCATTCTTGACAATGGAGCCAACGGAGTCATCTTCGTCTGGAAAGGTCCAAACATTAAGACCAGTTTGAGACCAGTAAGACTGGTCTCAGGGACCAGTCTTACTGGTCTCAGACCGGTCTGAGACCAGTAAGACTGAGGAGGTGTAGTCTGTAACCTGACTGGTTGATGAGAGGGAGTGCTGGTTTACCTGTGTAGGTGTTCAGCTAATCCAGAAGTCAGTAATCTGCTGGCAGAACACTCAGGTTTACTCAGGTACACTCAGGTTCTCTTTGGTACGCTCAGGTACGCTCAGGTACACTCGGGTTCTCTTTGGTACGCTCAGGTACGCTCAGGTACACTCGGGTTCTCTTTGGTACGCTCAGGTACGCTCAGGTACGCTCAGGTACACTGCGGTTTACTCAGCTGCTCTGTAGGTGGTAGATTCAAGTATTTTATTGTAAAAAGAGATTTTTCAGCTTCATGTGCTGAGCAGCTCTGAGGAATGAACAGGCCCCGCCCCCAACGCCGTATCCAGACTGTATATAATCCATCCACGGAGAACACACCTGACGGCTCTATGTGCTCATCATCTGTGTGTGTGTGTGTGTGTGTGTGTGTGTGTGTGTGTGTGCGTGCAGGTAAGGATGCGAACACTGAGGAGCGTCATGCTGCTCTGAAGAGCGCAGAGAGATTCATCAACAAGATGAACTATCCAACACACACACAGGTACACACATACACACACACACACACACACACACACACACACACACAGGTACACACGCACACACACACACACACACACACACACACACAGGTACACACGCACACACACACACACACACAGGTACACACACACACACAGGTACACACATACACACACATACACACCTACACACAGGTACACACACACACACACACACACACACACACAGGTACACACACACACACACACACACACACACACACACACACACACACACACACAGGTACACACACACACACAGGTACACACACACACACACACACACGTACACACAGGTACACACGCACACACACACACACACACACACGCACACACACACACACACACAGGTACACATACACACACACACAGAGGTACACACACACACACACATACACACACACACACACACACACACAGAGATACACACACACACACACACACACACACACACACACACAGATCATGTGACTGTGTCCTCTGGTTGTCCCCCTCAGGTCCAGGTCCTCCCTGAGCTCGGAGAGACTCCGCTCTTCACTCAGTTCTTCAGAGACTGGAGAGATGCCGAGGACACAGTCGGCATGGGAACCGCATACGTGTCCAATCAGATCGCCAGGATAGAGAAGGTAAACCCCATGACCTGGACCTGGACCAGGACCAGGACCCGGACAAGGTTCTGGTTCAGAGAACTGGTCTCAGTGATCCCTCTCCTCTGATTGGACAGGTTCCCTTTGATGTATCGAAGCTCCACCAATCAGAGGCCATGGCAGCACAGCATGGGATGGTGGACGCAGGGGACGGAGACAAACAGGTGAGAGAGACAAGTGAGACAGACAGGTGAGAGAGACAGGTGAGGGACCTGCTGAGACTAATTCAGGCTCACTGTTACACACAGAGACTGATAGAGACAGTCTTCTGTCTGTCCTCTGTCTTCATGTCCTCTGTGTCTCTGAACCAGTGGAGGACATGGGGACAGCGTGGTTCCAGAAAGACACGAGACATGTCAGGACAGAACGAGTCAGTGATCTTAAATGAAATATAACATCAGTGAAATCAGTGGACGAGTCTGTCTGTCCACATGTCTCGATGTGTTTAATGTCCTCACAGTACTTCTCCGTTATTTCATCCTCCTCAACCTAAAATGTCTCTCTGTCTTGTCTGTCTGTGTCTGTGTCTGTCCTCTGCAGGTCTGGCGTGTTGAGGGGTCTCAGAGGGTTTTGGTGGATTCAGGTTTTTTTGGTCAGTTTTTTGGAGGAGACAGTTACATCATCCAGTATCACTATCACCATGACAACAGGCAGGGTGACCTCATCTACATCTGGTGAGTCACATGATCAGCAGCGGACAGGAAGTCCACCAGGACCAAAGCTGTTGCCATAGCAACATGATAATAGACTGATCAGTCGTGTGATTTAAATCATTATAATCATTAATATTGAAATAAATATACAAATGTTATTATTATTATTATTGTTTATTAATGTAATTCAGACTGTTTTTAACACTCAGTGTCTGTGATCAGGCAGGGGGCGGAGTCCAGCCAGGACGAAGTCGGAGCGTCCGCCATCTTGGCTGTCCAGCTGGATGATGAACTGGGAGGGGGGGCTGTACAGGTACAGAGGGAGCAGAGGGAGCAGGGGGAGCAGAGGGAGATCTGGGAGCTGTGGGAGCTGTGGGAGCTGTGGGAGTAGTGGGAGCACTGGGAGCTCTGGGAGCAGCTCTCTTACTGGTTTCTTTACTGGATCATGTGACTCCGCCTGCAGGTGCGAGTGGTTCAGGGCAAAGAGCCCGCCCACCTCCTCAGCCTGTTTAAAGGACAGCCAATGGTGGTGCACAAGGGCGGGACTTCCAGAGAGGGGGGCCAATCAGAGGCAGCAGAAACCCGCCTGTTTCAGGTCAGAGCCAATCCAGCAGGAGACTGCAGAGCCGTGGAGGTGAGACACCAGAAACCAGAACCTGAGACAGGATCCAGAACCTGATGAACAGAGACTGGATCAGGATCACACCACAGCTAGTCCGGTTATAGTCAGGTGTTAAGTCCAGTGTCTTCTGCTGTGTCCTCCTCAGGTGGACGTGTCCTCGTCCAGTCTGAATTCCAATGACGTCCTCCTGCTGATCTCGTCTGGCGGGTCCTGGATGTGGAGGGGGCGGGGCAGCAGCGAGGCTGAGGTCCAGGGGGCGGAGAAGCTGGCAGATCTCCTGCATGTGAGCCCCGCCCTGCTGGAGGAGGGCGAGGAGGCAGGTGAGGGGGCAGGATCTGCGGTCTGTCCCTGGTGGACTCCGATCAGCTGACATCAGTGTGTCTCTGTGTTACAGGTGCATTCTGGGATGCATTGGGGGGGCAGCAGGAGTACTGTCGCTCGCCCCGGCTGAAGACCAGCATGGAGGCTCGTCCTCCGCGGCTGTTCGCCTGCTCCAACAAGACCGGGACCTTCCTGGTCTGTCCCTCCGCCGGGTCATTTTTTCTTTAAAATGTTCGGCCAATTTTTAACAAAAAAATTTGGTGATTTGTAAAGAAACGCGTTTTTTTCCTTTTTCTTCACAGATTTTTACAAAACATTTTAGTGATTTTTTTTTTGTTTGTTTTTCTTAAAAATTTGCTGCCAATTTATTTTTACAATTTATTACATTTATTTTTTCTTCAAAACTTTTTTTTAAAAGAAAACATTTTGCTGCTTTCTTTTCATTCATTTTTGGGGGAATTTGTAAAGAAAATATTCTGCAGATATTTTGTTTTTCTTCAAAAATTTTTAACATTTTTAAAACATTTCGGTGAAATTCTTTCTTACGTTTTTGGGGACTTTGTTAATAAAACATTTATTTTAAGATTTTATGATGTAATCGTTACCTGATGATGATGTAATCGTAACCTGATGATGATGTAATGATTACCTGTGTGTTCAGATGGAGGAAGTTCCAGGTGAGCTGACGCAGGATGACCTCGCCCCTGATGATGTCATGATCTTAGATACCTGGGACCAGGTGAGTCTTCTGCCATCACAATGGTAACATGTCCCTCCTTCCACTTCTCTGTTTCCTCACTTCCTGTGTCTTCCTGCAGGTGTTTGTTTGGATCGGAAATGAGGCTCGTGAGGAGGAGAAGACGGAGGCAGCTGCGTCAGGTGAGACACAGGAAGTTGTTCTGATAGACAGGAAGTTGTTCTGATAGACAGGAAGTTGTTCTGTAAGACATGAAGTTGAAGCTGACCTGTAGCTTACCTGTGCGTGTAGCGGTCCGTTACCTAGAGAGCGACCCGGCCGGCAGGGACCCTCGCACTCCGACAGTGACGGTGAAGCAGGGGTTTGAACCACCGACCTTCAGCGGCTGGTTCCTGGGCTGAAACCATGAATACGGGACCACCGACCCGCTGCAGCACGCCGCCGCCAGCCTGTGATTTAGTGACATCATATCCTGTTTACACCTGAGGCTCGATAAATAAATAAAGCTGTCAGTCATCGCCATGGCAACAGTGTGATGGTGTCATAGTTTATTGGAGCATCTGTTTATAAATACAGAAGATAAATAACAACAACAGAAGAAACGACAGAAGCCACAGTGAACACAGCAGAGTCCAGCACAGTCCAGTACAGTCCAGACGAGTCAACCACAGTCTAGCCGAGTCCAATACAGTCCAGCCCAGTCCAGTGCAATCCAGCAGAGTCCTGTACAAACCAGCAGAGTCCAGTGCAGCCCTGCAGGGTCCAGCCGAGTCCAGTACAGTCCAGCAGAGTCCAGTAGATAGCAACAGTGTCCAGCACAGTCCAGTGCAGTTCAGCAGAGTCAACTACAGTCCAGCCGAGTCTGGTGCAATCCAGCAGAGTCCGGTACAGACCAGCAGTGTCCAGTGCAGTCCTGCAGAGTCCAGTCGAGTCCATCAGAGTCCAATGGATAGCAACAGTGTCCAGTACAGTCCAGTCCAGTCAAGTCCAGCAGAGTTGAGTCTGTGCACGAGCAGACGTGTGTGTTCACAAACTATTTATCACAATTTAAAGTTTTTACTGTTTACAATAAAATCTGTTGTTTACATTAAAATCAGTAAATTCTCTGAAACACAAACTAACGTCAAACTCTCTCAGAGCTGCGGAAGCCCAGAGTGGCCAACACATGGAGCTGCTCCCAGTCTTTGTGCTAAGCTAGGCTAACCTGGACCTGATGTGGGTCTGGCTTTCACGGTCCAGACAAAAGTGTCGCACTGCTCTTTTAAGACAAAATCTAAACACAAAGAGCCTAAAAAACAAGGAATATATTCAAACTGTCGACATGTCGTCTCTTTAAATAAAGTTTAACTTTTTTCATCTAAACACCAGAGCCATATACAGACAGAGTTACAACGCTTGGCCCAAAGCTGGAAACACTGGATCATTCCATTCAGACCAGAGCCATATACACACACAGCTGATCCAGGTAGTCCAGCCAGACCACAGCCATAAATGGCTACAGTTACTCCAGTCCTACCAGGGTAATATATGGCTACAGTCACTCCAGTCATACCAGAGCCATGTATGGCTGCTGTTACTCCAGTTATACCAAAGTCATATCTGGCTTCAGTTACTCCAGTTTACAAGAGCCATATATGGCTACAGTCACTCCAGTCATACCACAGCCATATATGGCTACAGTCACTCCAGTCATACCACAGCCATATATGGCTACAGTCACTCCAGTCATACCACAGCCATATATGGCTACAGTTACTCCAGTCATACCAGAGCCATATATACCTACAGTTACTCCAGTCATACCAGAGCCATATATACCTACAGTTACAGAGTTGGTCCAACTGTACTGACACCATATGAGAGTGCACGATTGATCCAGAGCCTTGTGAAGCAGTTGTTCAATTTTGTCCAATCAGAGTAGAGCTTTGTACACCAAAGATTCAGAATGACTGGACCAGAGCCATATATGGCTGGAGTCACTGCGATTTACACAGAGCCAGAGTTGTTCCAGTCAGACCAGTTGAAACCAGAGCCATCTACAGGAGGATTTGTCCCAGTTAAACCAGTTAAACCCGAGCCATATACGTGTAGAGTTGTCCCAGTTAAACCAGGGTCATGTGCAGGTGGAGATGATCTGGTTCAACCAGTTAAACCACAGCCACGTACAGATGGAGTTGTTCCACATAAACCAGTTAAACCAGAGCCATATATGTGTGGAGTTGATCCAGTTAAACCAGTTAAACCAGAGCCATGTACAGGTGGAGTTGATCCAGTGAAATCAGTTAGACCAGAACCATGAACAGGTGGACTTGATCCAGTTAAACCAGTTAGGCCAGAGCCATGTACGGGTGGAGTTGATCCCTTTAAACCAGTTAAACCAGAGCCATGTACGGGTGGAGTTGATCCCTTTAAACCAGTTAAACCAGAGCCATGTACGGGTGGAGTTGAGCATAGACGTGCAGTTTTGCTGTTGGAAGTTTCTGGCTCTCAACAGGAAGTACCAAAAGGAAAAACGATATGATGTCAAACATGCAAAACAAAAACAGGAAGTGAGGGGGCAGAGTCGGGTCGGAGGTCAGATCTGTGGTTAACGGGTCAGAGCCAATCAGAGTGCAGCGCTCAACAGTTGCCGGAGTTGCGAAACTCTCCGTTCTCTGTGATCTGCAGAGACGACGTGTTGCTAGGAGACAGGCCGTTCCTCTGTGATGTCACAGCGTAACGCTCCTTCAGTTGAGTCAGCGCCGCCATCAGACGACTGTTAGCGGCGTCCAAACTCGCAATCCTCTTCTCCTGTGTGACGGACAGACAGACAAGAGAGAGATGGACAGAAGAGAGAGACAGATAGGAGCGAGAGAAAAGAGAGACAAACAAGAGAGAGACAGAGAGGAGAGAGACAGACAGGACAGACAGACAGGGGAGAGACGGACAGGAGAGACACACAGGGGAGAGAGACATGTAGGAGTGACAAACAGGAGAGAGACGGACAGGAGAGACAGGAGAGAGACAGAGCGGAGAGAAACAGTCAGGAGAGAGACACACAGGAGAGACACAGGAGACATGGACAGAATAGAGACAGACAGAGAGACAGAGACATGTATAAGAAACAGACAGACAGGAGACAGGGACATGTAGGAGAGACAGACAGAGCTGAATCAGCTGATCTGTGAGATTTAACTCTTTATGGTGTGAATTCAAATGTGCAGTCCAGTGTCCTCCAGAGGACTGAAGGTTACTGAGAATCTTCACCAACAAATGACATCAAACCCCTGATCCAAACAGGCAGGTCAGAGGTCAGGGGTGGGAGGGCTCTGAGGGGCCTCAGGTGGACAATGGGGGGTCATGTGACCGTCTACCTGAGCCTCGATGATCTTCTGTTTGGAGTCGACCACAGCCTGCATGTCAGAGTGATCCTTCTTCAGCTCCTCCTCCACCGCCATCAACCTGCAGAGAGACAGAGACATGTGAGACAGACCGGTAGAGATGGACAGGTCAGACAGACAGGCAGAGACAGACAGGCAGAGACAGACAGGTGGGACAGACCTGCTGATGATGCTGTTCATCTGGAGGTCTTTGTCGTCCTGCAGTCTCCTCAGTCGGCTCTCTGTGTCCTCCAGACGCACCTGAGACACACAGCAGAATCACGTGACCATACTTGACAGAGGTCAGGTGACTCCAGGTGCTCAGGTCAGGGACTCACCTGGTACTCCTGCAGCATGCGCTGGTTCTGCTGGTCCTGGACCAGCAGGCGGGCCTCACACTCGTCCTGACGTAACGCAGCAACTCGCAACTTCTCCTGCAGCAACGCAATCTCCTGCTGATACTACACACACACACACACACACACACACACACACACACACGAACAGAGCGTCAGATACAGTACAGACACAGCATAGACCCAGTGAAACCAGTACAGACCCAGATTGTCTCTAACCTTCTCTATAAGGGCGTCGTCATGACGATCGTCCTCTGTCTCGCCGTAGGAGGAGGCGGAGTTCATGTTGAGCAGCCAGGCAGCCGTCCGGTCCAACGCACAGGGAGACGGCGCCTGAACACGCACACACACACGCACAACCACACAACCACACACACACACACACACACACACACACACACACACACACACACACACACACACAGTTACCATGACGTCACTAACAGTAAAGACAGTTTACCATGGTAACGGCCCCGTTACCTTGGCGGCGGGTCGCTGTTTCTCGGGGCTGTCCCCTTTAGATGATGATGATGTCTGTCTGAGCCGCGATTGGCCGCTGCTCGGCCAATCAGGACTGGACGACATCATGCTGCCAGAGGCGGGGCGAGGAGGGTAACCGGAGCCTCCGCCGCCACCGCTGAGCATGCTGGGAGGTGTCCGACCTCGAGGAGGACCTGGGGGGGCAGAGGAAGGGGGAGGAGGCTGGTCGATGCGTCTCTGAGGGCCCGAGGAGCTCTGACGAGGAGGGGCGGAGCTTCCTGAGGGGGAGGAGCAACAACAGTGACATCATCAGGTCAGTCTGCTGGTATACTACAATTCCCAGAGAGCACTGCTGCTCCACCAGCCTGTCGCTATAGTAACCAGAGGATACATCAGGTATCTGGCCCAAATCATGTCACAAAAAATCACTCAAACACTAACAAATTTTAAAGAAAAAAAAAATCACCAAAAATAAATAAAAAATAATAAAATAAACCCAAAATAGTTTAAAGGGGAAATGTTACCATCAAATGTAAAGAATAAAAAAAAATGTTTTCCTTAAAAATCTCCAGGAGAAACTACGTGCAGCAGAGACAAAGATCTGAACCCTTCCCTGGATTCAGAAACTTCAGACTTCAGACAGATTAAGCTTATAGTTAGGGCTGGCTCAGACTCTCCTCTATGATAAAGCTTATAGTTAGGGCTGGCTCAGACTCTCCTCTATGATAAAGCTTATAGTTAGGGCTGGCTCAGACTCTCCTCTATGATAAAGCTTATAGTTAGGGCTGGCTCAGACTCTCTTCTATGATAAAGCTTATAGTTAGGGCTGGCTCAGACTCTCCTCTATGATAAAGCTCATAGTTAGGGCTGGCTCAGGCTTGCTTTGGACCAGCCCCTAGGCAGGCTGATGTAGGTCTAACTAGGGTCTGGTTAAATAAATAAATAAATCTGTGTGTGGCGATGACGTGAGACTGACCTGTGAGAGTCTCGGACAGGGACAGCGCTCGTCTTGAGTATTCCTCGCCACTGCTGCTGCTCGACATGGCCGACATCCTCTCCCCCCTCTCCCCTGCTCCAAGCCCCACAGACATCTGGGTAAGAAATGCCGGTTTGGTTGCCATGGCGTTTCTGTCGTCAGCGTTTCCCTGTGACCCCGCTGAGCCATCTGAGGGCGTGGCGTCTGTCTGCTGTTGCTGCGGTTGCCGTGGTGACGTGGTTGTCATGTGATACACAGGGTTCTGGAATGAGAGGGGGAGGAGCCCCGTCCTGCGCTGCCATTGGCTGTCGTCAAGGCCGTCGCTAGGGGAGGAGTCCTGCAGGTCAACCAGAGACAGACTGCGGCTCTCATTGGTCAGATCGGGCCCCTCCCTCCGGCCCCCGTTGGTCATTTCAAAGCCCGCCTCGTTCTCGTTGGGCTCCGAGTACGACGAGCTCGGCGCCGGAGAGCCCTGCACGCCTGCAGGAAGTGACATCAGCAGAACAGGAAGAGGTCAGAGGTCAGGGGTCACAGCATGGATGTATTATAGTGAAATCTGGATACAGCGGTGGGGGCAGGGCCTTGTTCATTCTTATGAGAGCTGCTTGTGGCGCATGAAGAGAGAAAACTCTTTCTGGGTTTAGAAATGTACAAACACCCGGATCCACTGGCCCATAGAGCATGAACGGCTGCCGAACGCTGCCGAGTGGATAACTCCCGCTGGCGGAGCAACCGACTTCTACATTAGCGGCTCGGCTAGCTTGAATGGCGATCTACAAAAGTTTAACTTTTAGACTTTCCAAATGCTATCAGACCGGATGGTTTACATCCAGACAGGGATAGAAGACGTTTTGCAGGTTTTGATGCTCACAAAAAATAATTTACTGATTTACAGACGTCTCTTTCCTCATGTTAGCAAACAGGGAAAAGTCCAGTGTCATCACGTGTCCGACTCAAACGGTGTAATTACACTTTCGCACAGCGCACTTCCTGAGGGCTCAGGTCAGGGGTCAAGTGTGGGATAAAGGTCAAAGGTCACCTGATGCTGGCTGCAGACTGGATCCCTTCGTGACGAAAAACAGATCCTTGTTCTCTGGAGTCGGAGAGGGAAGTCTGGTGAAATCTACCAAACTACACACACACACACACACACACACACACACACACACACACACACACACACACACACACACACAGGTGTCGTTAGTTTTCAGGATATTAACCCTGCGTTTTTTTTGTTTCTGTAACAGTAAAACAATCAAACTGGTTCTGACCCTCCGTCCAGTCCCACACCACCCTGCAGGCCAATGGATGGATTACAGGCCGCCAGAGGAGGGGACAGGGGCGGGGACAGGGGGGGGGGAGACAGAGGGGGTGGGGACACCACACGCTGAGGCTCAGGTGATGAAACGGACACGCCCCCTGGATTAGCCACGCCTCCAGGGTTAGCCAGAGCCACCGACACGTCTCTGAGGATCCGAGGGAGAGGACCGAGCTTCGAGAGACACGACTGGAGACACGCAGACAGAGATACATGGAGACACAGACACACAGAGAGACACAGACACAGAGAGACACAGAGACATATATTCAGTTTTGTACATTTGTCATTTCTAAAGCTCATGTTTTCTTGTGTGAGCGTCCCGACAGCAAACAGCTGAGTCACAATTAGAGAAAATCCCCAAAAAATCCCCCAGACCCCTCCTTCCTGACCCCAACCATAGACAACTGCACCAAAATGCACAATATTCGATCAATCATCATTTTCACTATCACCTGAAACACACACACACACACCTATAGGGTTGTTTTGGGGGGGGTTTTCTGCGTCTCTGTGAGCATCCGAGCACAGACGGATGGTGCCTGCTGTAAAGTCCTCTGAGACAAACTGTGATTTGTGATCTTGATCTTTATAAATAAAACAGTCATTGTTTTATTTTCTTATTTTATATTTCTATATTTTTCATATATATTTTTAGATATTCTCCACCTATACTCTTTACCTGTATCTTGCTGTATATGTTGTACTTTAATATTGTACTCTGTATGTTGTATTAATGTAATATTTGACTGTATATGTTGTACTTTAATATTGTACTCTGAGTGGATGTTTGACAAGATCTTCCCCATCTTATAAACCATCCACAGTAACCTGGTCGAGCTTGGTCAACAGGTTTGCAGTTACCTGGTCAGCAGGTGTGCAGTTACCTGGTCAGCAGGTGTGCAGTTACCTGGTCGAGCTCGGTTAGCAGCGTGTGCAGTGAGGACAGCTCCCTGCCGAGGTCGATGTATCCGTCAAAGCCAGCCGTGTGGTTCAGACCGTCAGGGTTGGAGATCTCCTGCAGGAAACGCTGCATGCTGCTCCACTGACGCTCCACAAAGTCATTCATGAACAGCATGTACTCCTCCTTTGTCCCAAACCTGGGGACACAGGGACAGACACAGGGGACAGACACGGGGCACAGGGGACACAGGGGACAGATATGGGGGGGGCACAGGACAGACACACAGGGTACAGGTGAGACTCACAGGTAAAACATAGCTCTGGTACATAGCTCCACAGTAAAAGCCCAGCAGCTCCCTCAAAATAAAAGCCCTGTGGCTCCTCCTGAATAAAATCCCTGCAGCTCCTTCATGAGAAAAGTCTGCAGCTCCTTCAGAATAAAAGACCTGCAGCTCCTTCAGAATAAAAGCCTGCGGCTCCTCCAGAATAAAAGCCCTGTAGCTCCTTCACATTAAAAGCCCTGTGGCTCCATCAGAATAGAAGCCTGCGGCTCCTTCAGAATAAGAGCATACGTACTTGCTGAAGTTTGCGAGGTTCTGGATGACCTTGGCAATGAGCGTGAGCGTCCTTGCTGAGCGCTCGTCGGGGTACTCCTGCATCAGGTCGAACAGCGACGGTGACATCACGGCGGGACACAGGAAGCGCAGGAACAATGAGGCGCTGATGAGCCGCTCACTGATGTCTGGTCGTCCCCGGTTACTGCACTCTTGTCGCCATGATGCAAACACCTCCTTCAGCTCCCGCGGGAACACCCTGGGGTGGGTGGGTGGGGAGTCATATTCAAAATAAAAATGTCCTAAACTCTTAGAGACGTGTGGGGCCCTGTGTGTAATCTTTGTGTATTTAGGTATGTATTTAAGTGTGTATTGTAGTGTGCACAGGGTTTGTTTGTGTATTTCAGATTGTACTCTGTGTGTATTTGCGTGTATTTGTATGTATTTTGGTGTGTATTTAGTGTGTACTTCATTGTGAACCCTGAGTGTATTTTAGTGTGTATGTCAGTGTGTATCTGTGTGTGTATTCAGTGTGTACTCTGTGTATTTGTGTGTGTATGTCACTGTGAACTCAGTGTAGGGCTGGGCAATATGGAAAAAGTCTTATCACGATAATTTTTTTCATATCATTTGATATCGATATATATCAGGATATCCATGAAATCAGTGTTTCTGTGGAGCTTAAAGGTTCCTTTGACTCCTCAGTGAGATATGAAGATATCATCAGGTTCATTTAGGTTTAAATATTTATTTTCTGTCAGACATTGAAAATGACAAATATACTGTAGAACAGCATCACCAGCTGGAGGACCTATTCTACTAAAACTCACAGAGGTCCAGTTACTAAAATGTCCTCCCAGCAAAGGTCCGAGCCTCATACCTAAAATCAATATCACCATTAACTGAACATTTTACTTTAAAAACTTTTGAGTCGGCCTACTTCTCCTATAGCTGCCAACAGCCTGCCGACATTCACAGTTAGAGAAAGGCTGAAAATAAGCTCATGTGCTTGTGGCCCCGGGCCCCCAAAACATTACATCTGCCCCTGGTAATAATAATGAGAGCTCAGCGCGAGCGGCCGGATGAGACACGGAGCGATGCGTCCTGGAGTTTCTAAATAATTCATCCAAAGTCTGATTAAAGCTGAAACTAACACAAAGTGGGCGGCGCGGTGGCTTTGTGGTTAGCACTGTTGCCTCGCAGCAAGAGGGTCCCTGGTTGGAACAGGGTTTGGTCCGGGCGGGGGCGGGTTTGGTCCGGGCGGGGGCCCTTCTGTGTGGAGTTTGCATGTTCTCCCCGTGTCTGCGTGGGTTCTCTTCGCTTCCTCCCACAGTCCAAAGACCTGCAGCTCAGGTTGATTGGTGACTCTAAATTGCCCTTAGGTGTGACTGTGACTGTGTTTGGTTGTCTGTCTATATGTGTCGGCTATATGTGTCGATAGTCTGGCCCGCCTTCTGCCCGATGACAGCTGGGATTGGCTCCAGCCCCCCCGCGACCCTTACGAGGACAAGCAGTTACAGAAAATGACTGACTGACTAACACAAAGTCGTCTGTAGAAGTCTAAAGAAGTCACTTTCACCTCTGCAGATGTGTCTGTTTCAGCACTGTGGCTGTCAAACACTCAGCTGTTCTACAGTCAAAGTCCTTCACTGCATTTGGTTCTCCGCGGCTCTATTCTTATTACCATTGGCTGTTTGTGTTGTCTGTCAAAACATGACTAGAATGCGTTTTAACATTTTATGGACTACGTCTCATATTTCAATCGAGGAAAAGTTATATCGTGGTTAATATTGTTATCGGTTTATCACCCAGCCCTAACTCTGTGTGTATTTGTGTGTGTATGTCAGTGTGTGTACCTGTTTGTGTGTGTATGTATGTGTGTATATGTGAGTCTATCAGTGTGTGTACCTGTGTTTGTATCTGTGTGTGTACCTGTGTGTATCAGTGTGTGTAACTGTGTGTATTATTGTGTATATCAGTGTGTTTGTACCTGTGTGTATCTGTGCTGTATCAGTGTGTGTATCTGTTTGTGTTTGTGTATGTGTGTGTTTCTGTGTGTGTATCAGCGTGTTTCTGAGTGTGTATCAGTGTGTGTATGTGTGTGTATCAGTGTGTGTATGTGTGTGTATGTGTGTGTGTGTACCTGTAGGAGTCGAGGATCTTGCAGAAGGCGAGCTCGCAGCACATCCTCAGGTTTGCCTGATGCTCCGAGAGGTCAGAGGTCGCACAGCGAGATGGGTCGACCTCACAGTTCTCATCAGACTCATACAGAGCTTTGATGAACTCACCTGAACACACACACACACAAACAGATATACATACAGATACACACACACACACACACACAGTGTTAAAATGTGTGTGTATGTGTATGTACAGTGTGTAGTGTTGTGTGTAGTAGTGCAATGTGTGTACAGTGTGTAGTGCAGTGTGCAGTGTTTTGTGTAGTGTTTTGTGTAGTGTTGTGTGTAGTGTTGTGTGTACCGAGTGCATCCTGCAGGTACTTCTGTCCAATCAGCTTCAGGTATTCTTCGATGCTTTTTGTTGCCAGCGTGTTCTCTCGAAAGATCAGCTGGTCATTGTCACGGCAACGGTCCACCTCTGACATCATCAGGTCTGTCAGGAAGTCCTGCAGGAAGAGCAACTTTATTTAAACCCTCTGGATGGACAGAGGTCACATGACGTCAGTGGGAACCTCATGAACACGAGTTACATTTTGTAAACACCAACATCACCAAATCAGGGCTGGCTCTGTGGGGTTGACTGTGGGGCTGGTTCTATAGGGGCTGGTTCTGTGGGGATGGTTCTGTAAGGCTGGTTCTGTAGGGGCTGGCTCTTTAAGGCTGGTTCTGTAGGGGCTGGCTCTTTAAGGCTGGTTCTGTAGGGGCTGGCTCTGAGGGGCTGACTGTGGAGCTGGATCTACGTATAGGGAATGTTTTTTTTTGGGGGGGGGGGTTGTTGTTCCTTTTTTCTATTTCCATGAACAACATGATGGTGTAGGGGGTGGGGTCATTGTAGTGGGCGGGGCTACCTTGGCCTTCCCGGTGCTGTGCAGAATGTGGACGAGCGCGGCGGCAAGCTCCTCTTTGGCCCTCAGACTGATGGTGGCCTCCAGCGTGTTGCAGAGCAGCAGGTAGTTGGAACTGATGTACTCGGCGAACTCTTTGTACTGCTCCATTGGCAGGATGACGATGCTCTGGTAGCGAGCTTTGATCCGAACTGTCGGCACCGACGACTTACCTGAAACAGGAAACACCTGAATGTTACCTGAGCATCATCTCACCTGGAGCATCATCTCACTTGAAGCACCTTTACGGTTCCGGTTTGTACTTTTACTGCACAGAGAGTTTTGATTCACTGGCTGGGAATGCCTACCCCGGCTGGTACTGGGCGTGCTCACTGAGTACCACTTCTCCACCAGCTGTCTGCCCGTCACCATGGCGACAGGGATGTTGACCAGCCCGACGTAGCTGCTCTTGTCCTTCTTCCTCTTCCTGTCAGTGTCTTTGTAGAGATGCAGCGTGACAGCGCTGATGGACGGCAGGCTGCTGAAGTCGAAACGCTCACCCCAAAATATGTTGTCCGTCTTCAGTTTACATGAAGTCCGTGCGTACAGACTGTCATCCAGACACAGCTCGCAGAAGTACCTGAAGTACAAATACTGCAGTCGCTACACAGCTTGCAATAGTACATATAAAATTGAATTTGTTTGGCAATTTAAAAAAAAAAAAGTGATTTCTTTTCCTTGAAATAAATTGGTGATTTTGAAAGAAAGAAAATGGCAATTTATTTCTTTTTATTTTTTTGGTGATTAAAAAAAAGGGAATTCTTTTTCTTTCAAAGAAATCAGGGATTTTTATTGGAAAAAAAGTTGATTTCATTTGTTTAAAAAATGTTGGCAATGTTGTTTGGGTAAAATTTTTTAGCATTAAAAAAAGACCTTTTTTTTCTTTATACATTTTCAGCATTTTTCTTTCTTTAAAAATCCTTGGTGATTTTTTTTTTTTATTTTTTTTTTTTTTTTTTTTTTTTAAATGATCGAAATGTTATGAGGCAGACTGGGCGTAGCGCCCCCTACCGTTTCTTGGCGGGCAGGTCTTTGGCTTCGATCACCCACACCGTCAGGACGTTCTCCAGCCTCCTGCTGTTGTCCTTGTTGGGGTGAACGGCTCGTCTCAGGTTTTCCATCCATTTATCTCTTTCTGCCGCTGAACGACATGAGAAGCACTTTGTTCCCGTGGTGGTGGTTACCTAGAAAACACAGGGTCAGAGGTCATGACCGGGGACACACAGAAGGGTAACGTGAGGTCGTGTTGGGTGTGTCACCTCGAAGCAGTAGTCCTGTCCCAGGAGGGACGAGTGAACCGGTTTGATGATCACTGATTGGTCCATTCTGAGCTCCAGAGACGACACGCAGCCGGTGCTTAGCAACGACTCCTGGCTACCACAATGCAGCCGCCGCATCACACACCTGAAACACAGACAGCAGCCAATCACAAGAGGTGAGGAGGGAGGAAGGACTTCCTGCCGACTCATTAGACAAGTTTCCATCACAGATTTCATCCATCATCCATCCATCCATCCATCATCCATCCCTCATCCATCCACCCATTATCTATCCAGACTTTGATCAGCAGGCTGATCAAAGTCTTCCAGGTGTCCCTCAGTTGAGGTCTATGATTCCTCCTGGTGTTCTGGTCCTCAGGGCCTCCTCTAACAGGAGGAACCAGGAGGATCCAGATCACATGTTGAACCTCCTAATCATGAAGGAGCAGCGGCTCTCCTCTGAGCTCCTGTCCATTTGAACAGGGTTCATACACTTTTTATCAAACTTTCAAGACAGTACATGCTCTGGAATGACCACTCAATAATTCAATGACTTTTCCAAAATGTTCAATGATTTTGACTCATACCATGACTTTTTCAGGCCTGGGAAACATGATTGTGAAATTCCATGACTTTTCCAGGTTTTCCATGACTGTAGGAGCCCGGTATAGTTTGACAGGATCTTTAACAACCAGATGAGTGAGATATCCAGAGACGTCAGCGTCTCCAGATCAATACTAAGATTTTACTGACAAATTTAAAATCCTCCTCCTTACTGAGAAAGCGTTGAATGGTCAGGCTCCGTCCTATCTGTCGCAGCTCATAGTTCCCTATCGACCCTCAAGAGCACTGCGCTCTGAAAACACAGAGTTACTGTGGTTCCTAAAGTCTCCAACAGTAGGATGGGAGCCAGAGCCTTTAGCTACCACGCTCCTCTTTTATGGAAACACCTTCCAGTTTCAGTCAGCGAGGCAGACACGTTACCATTTTTAAGAGTAGACTTGAGACTTTCCTCTTTGACAAAGCTTATAGTTAGGGCTGGCTCAGGCTAACCTCTTTGATAAAGCTTATAGTTAGGGCTGGCTCAGGCTCTCCTCTTTGATAAAGCTTATAGTTAGGGCTGGCTCAGGCTCTCCTCTTTGATAAAGCTTATAGTTAGGGCTGGCTCAGGCTCTCCTCTTTGATAAAGCTTATAGTTAGGGCTGGCTCAGGCTTGCCTTGGATCAGCCCCTAGTTAGGCTGACATAGGTTTAGTCTGCCGGGGGACTTTCTATAATACACCGAGCTCCTTTTTCCTTTTCTTGCTCCCTCCATCTGAAAATGCTCATGTCTTTCTGCTGCATTACACTAACTCGGCTTCTTCTCCGGAGTATTCGTGCTCCTTTTTTTCATAGTTTTCCCAGATCTTGGCTGCGATCTTGGCTGTGCCTGGATCGTGGTGATGGCTGTGCTGATGCTGTGATCCTGCCTTTGGTCGTGCTCGTGCTGTGGCTGCACTGATGCTGTACCTTCGGCTCGCCTGGATCGTGGTCTTGGTAGTGCTGTTGCTGTGGTCCTGTCTGAGGCTGCGCCGTTGTCGTGGGTCTTGGTTGCACTGATTCTGTGATCCTGTTCAACGCCAACTTCTACTGCCATTATTATGTGTCATGCCTCCTCTATTAATATACACATGGGACTGTTATATCATAAATTGCATTCATTAATTTTATGTCTATCACTATTATTATATATGTTATTGTTACTATTATTGCTGTGCACCCCCCCCCTCTTCCTCTCTCTCTATCTTTCTCTTTCCTTTATGTCATTGCTGTAATTTAATTGTTATTTACGACATCTACTCCACATCTGTGCATCCTGAAGAGGGATCCCTCCTCTTTCTGGGGTTTTTTCCTCCAGTTACAGGTTTTTTTGGGGAGTTTTTCCTTAGTCGATGTGAGGGTCTAAGGTCAGAGGGATGTTGTATGCTGTGATTTATGATATTGGGCTTTATACATAAAACTGACTTGACTTGTCATCACAGCCTCGCTTTTCATCTGTGCACAGTCTCAGCCCGCCACATGGTTTAGAGGTTAGGGAGATGAGCGGGGCGTCCACCAACCAGAATATCAGCGGTTCGATCCCCGGCTCCTCCAGTCAACATGTCCAAGTGTCCCTGAGCAAGATACTGACCCCCAAACTGCTCCCGATGGCTGATCTCTCTGTGTGATTGGTTACTGAGTCAGGTGTGGCAGCCCCAGACACCAGTGTGTGAACGGGACCCTGTGCTGTTTACAGATTATTCTTTTAGTTTCTGCCTCCATCGAAAACACCAGCTACAGTGTCAAAGGAGGCGAGAGAGAGGACGACATGCAGCAAAGGACTGACGGCTGACGTCCAATCTGTAGCTGCTGAGGCCAGGACGCCGGCTCCGAACACGGGGCACCTGCTTTACCAGGTGAGCTGCCGGGGGCCCTGGACTCTGCACTATCAAGAATCAGTCGACCATCAAAACACACATCAACATTTTCTGTCAAATTAAGCCAGCTGATTACAAAAAATACTGACGACGGGGGGATCACCGCTGACCTCTGACACACACACACACACACACACACACGTCTGAAGCCTCCTGAAGGACCAGAATGATCTGTTGTCCCTCTGTTAGCTCGTTAGCTCTCATCATTATCTTAACGAGCTGCTTATTGTTAGCAGCTTACAGAGCTGTGCGTGTGTGCGTGCATGTGTGTGTGTGCTGATTAACGTGGTTCAGATGAACATTTTGGCTAACAGCGTGTGTCTAGCCTAGCCACATGCTAACAGACCAGACTAGCTGTGTGCAGACTGAAGCTAACACACACACACACACACACACACACACACACACACACACACACACACACATGAACGCAGCATGTATGGTCATGCAAATCAGGTACCCCCCCCTTGCTGCAGCCCGTTGACGTTCAGAGGACAAAGGCTGTTTAATGCGTGCAGAGGATCAGTGCAGATACTCACCGAGCATCCTGAGAGAATGCTGAGGAGGAGGAGGAGGAGGAGGAGGGGGAGGGGGGGGTTATGGATCCATGTTCTCCTTCGGCAGCAGCAGGAGGAGGAGGAGGAGGAGGAGGAGAAAGATGGAGAACCTTCTGATCCTGACGCTGTTTTGTTGCAAGGCTAAAGACGGACTGTCTATATCTGTCTCTCTGTCTCTGTCTGCCTGTGTGTCTGTCTGTGTGTCTCTCTCTGTCTGTCTCTCTGTCTGTTAGCTTTGTGCTAGCGATGCTACTCAGCAGCTCTGTCTCTCGATGTGACTCGACCTCCCTCTCTGTCAGCAGTGGCCCCTCCCTGCAGAGAGGCTGCCCTACTTCCCCTCCCTCCCCTCCTGTCCTCTCCCTCCCCTCCTCCTCTCCTCTCCTCTCCTCTCCTCATCTCCTCCTCCTCTCCCTCCTCTCCTCTCCTCTCCTCTCCTCTCTCCTCATCTCCTCCCCTTCCTCCCTCCTCCTCCCTCCTCTCCTCCTCCTCTCCCTCTCTCCCTCCCTCCCTCCTCCTCCTCTCCTCCTCCTCCTCCTCTCCTCTCCTCTCCTCATCTCCTCCCTCCCCTCCCTCCTCCTCTCCCTCTCCTCCTCTCCTCCTCCTCTCCTCCTCCTCTCCTCTCCTCCCTTCCCTCCCTTCCTCCCTCCTCCTCTCCTCTCCTCTCCTCTCTTCTCCTCTCCTCTCTCCTCATCTCTTCCCCTTCTCTCCCCTCCCCTCCTCTCCTCTCCTCTCCTCTCTCTCCCTCATCTCCTCCTCCTCTCCTCTCCTCTCCTCTCTCCTCCCCTTCCCTCCCCTCCTCTCCTCTCCTCTCCTCTCTCCTCATCTCCTCCCCTTCCCTCCTCTCCTCTCCTCTCCCCTCCTCTCCTCTCCTCCTCTCCTCTCCTCTCCTCCCTCCTCCTCCCCTCTCCTCCCCTTCCCTCCTCTCCTCTCCTCTCCCCTCCTCTCCTCTCCTCCTCTCCTCTCCTCTCCTCTCCTCTCTCCTCATCTCCTCCCCTTCCCTCCCCTCCTCTCCTCTCCTCTCCTCTCTCCTCATCTCCTTCCCTTCACAGTCGTCCAGTGATCACAGTTGTTCAGTTATCACAGTTGTTCAGTTATCACAGTTGTTCAGTGATCACAGTTGTTCAGTGATCACAGTTGTTCAGTTATCACAGTTGTTCAGTGATCACAGTTGTTCAGTTATCACAGTTGTTCAGTGATCACAGTTGTTCAGTGATCACAGTTGTTCAGTTATCACAGTTGTTCAGTGATCACAGTCGTCCTATAATTACAGCCGGTCAATAATTATATTCCAATAATCATGTAATGTACGACTACAGTTCATGTGTACTCTGGTTGAGTCAGCTGATTGATCAGTGATTGATTATCAGTGCTGTATCAGTTACCTGGAGTCAGCTGAGGTTGCCGGGTCGATCTTCGCGCTGGCGGGACGGCTCAGTTTGGGCTGAGAGCGAGTCCTCCGCAGAGACTGCTTCAGCCTGCGGGACAGAAAACCCTGAGGGGGACAGATGATAGATCACTGATTATTGATCAGTCACTGAAAATATTCAATCACACACAGGTGATTATTATGGGATAGAGTCAGAGCTGTAGAAATAAACCGAGATAGGATCAATAGATCCAGCTGATCCCCTGATGGCTCCACATTAGGTCACATGACTCCAGTTGTTTGACACCAGCTGACAAACATGGATGAATTATTTTGGATTTTATTTTTCTGATGGAGACGGGCTGGAACTGTTTCTGCGGATGTGTCTGAATGTTAATATTCGTTGAAAAAAAGATTTTTCACACTCAGAGACGGTGAATAACGTCCTACTGTCTGTGCAGAGCTGTGAATAAAGTTTTACTCAGCTGTCTGACAGATTGATAATCCTGCAGGTAATTTCTTTATTTAACACAAGACAAGATAATTAAAGATAAGATAAGATAATTTAAGATAAAATAAACTAAGATTAGATAATTTAAGATAAGTTTTCCCTCAGTTTGAGACGTCTGGTCCTGCAGAGCTCTGAGTCTGTCCGTGGATCTGATCTGAAAACGTGTCACGGCGTCTGTCTGAGGAGACGTGATGAAGGCGAGGATGAGGATCAGGTGGATCCCAGCGTCACTCGTCGAGTCTCAACCATCGAGAATAAACTGGGAGTCTGCAGCACGCCGTGACATCATCAAGGGGTCATGACATCATCAGTCTGCACCCTTCCTGTCTGACCTAAAGATGGAGCCAATCAGCGGATCTCCAGCTGACAGCAGCTCAGCTCCTGTTACCATGGAAACAGCAGCAGGCTGATCCCAGCTCTGCGTGTGTGTGTGTGTCTGCGTGTGTATGTGTGCGTGCTCACCGTCACTCTGGCGGTGGGCGTGTCCACAGTGGAGCCACTGGGCATGCTCTGGCGGCGGACTCCTCTCTCTGGAACATCTGGAACACACAGAGAGCATCATGGGAGAGATTGTAGTTCTTTTATGTCAGCTCCACAGCTGTTGCCATGGTAACCAGCTGAATGTGTGCGTTTGTAGTCAAATCACCAAACATTTAAACACAGTTTAATATTATAATAATAATAATAATAATAAAAATATGTATCAATGTTGCTACGACTGCTCAAATGTCGCAACATACAAGGACACACACACACACACACACACACACACACACACTCACTCACACACACACACGCACACACACACACACACACACACACACACACACACACACACACACACACAGGTGAAGCATGTCAGGAAAAGTAACAATGCAAAACACAAAAGCACGTAACATTGTATAGAATGAGTTTGAAGTTTGAATATATAGAGTGAAGGTTTGAATGTGTACTTAAGATGACTGAGATGAACTTTGAGTTAATGAGCTAACTGAAATGTGACACTACACCAACACTCTGCTGAACGACCAACAACACACACAGTCTGCACATGCACACACTCACTGATGACCCTGACCTTTGACCCTGACTGATGTGTCTGACCTTTGACCCTGACTGAGGTCAGCTCTGTCAGACTGAACTGCTGACCACAGGAGCAGTCAGAATGGTTGCCATGGTGACTGACCTCAGATATCAGATTATCAGATTATTATTGTGTCATGTCGTAAAGATTAAGAGCTAATCCCACGCACACATAGACACACACACACACCCACAAATACAGTAAAACACACACACACAGACACACACACATGCACACAAACACGCACAAACATACACACACTCATCAGAAAACATGATTTTCTTACCGTCTTCAAACTCATCAGAGTCCATCATCTGTCCCTCTCTGTCTCTAACTGTCTGTCCACACGTGTGTGCAGTTAACTGTCTCTCTGTCTGTCTGTCTCTGTGTCCTCTGCAGCCGTGTGTCCCTGTCTGTCTCTGTGTCCACTCCTCATGTCCTCCTTACCTTTGTGGGCGGGGCGAGGAGGTGCTGAGGTCACATGGAGGGTGTATCTTAGCAACCAGACAGTGCAAGTCTCCGCCCTCTCCGCCAGCAGCAGAGGATGAACCTGAAGAAGAAAAGGAAGAAAAGAAAACAGAGGAAGAAGAAGCGTTAACGATCAGTTAATTAAATGTAACATTTAGTTTATTAAACATAAAAATCATTTATTAAAAGTTACAATTTATTATGTTTATTAAACAGATCAGACTGTGGGTGCGTTTGATTTGTTGAAGGTGACGTCTGAAGCTTCAGATCAGACTGTGGCTGCGTTTGGTTTCGTACCTCCAGGTTGTTGAGCATCAGCAGCTGGGAGTCGGACAGGATGCAGAACATTTTACTCCAGATGTCAGGCTCCGCCCTCTGACCACATGACAGCCAATGGATGGAGGCGCTCTTCAACTCTGTGACATAATCACATCATCATGTGTCACAACAGCAGTCGTACTGGTCATACTGGTCATACAGGTCATACTGGTCGTACTGGTCATACTGGTCATCCTGGTCATAATAGTCGTAGAGGTCATACTGGTTGTACTGGTGAAGTTGACCTCAGAAATGTTACATTGGGGCGGGGCAGGTCCCTCTTGTTTTTCTCAATGTCATTATGACTCGTCAGAAGAAATCCAACCTCCCGTTCATCAAAATGAACTAAACTTTGCACATCTGTCCCAAACCTCTTTGCTGCAAACAAAGGTCAACAGTCCTGACAGTGGCGCCACAGAGACCGTCTGAATCTCAAGAGTTTGGAAATTCATAACAAATCATTCGTACAAGCTGCAGCTTTGAAATTTACACCAACATGTGAAGAGATTTTAGTCCACTTCACTGAGGCGCAAATGATGAAGTCTGTCACTCTGTTTTTACCAAAAACTGTCACCCACAGATTTTGCTCAGTTGACACCAAACTTGCTGCAGGATGTCTTCAGACTGTCCAACACAAACTGTCTACACAGAATCTACGGTGCATCAAAATGTTTGACTGTAAACACTGCTGTAAACATAGACCTTCTAATATAAATACATCTTTAATGTTCATGTTGTCTGTAGCTGTCTGCAGCTGTCTGTAGCTATCTGTAGCTGTCTGCAGCTGTCTGTAGCTATCTGTAGCTGTCTGCAGCTGTCTGTAGCTATCTGTAGCTGTCTGCAGCTGTCTGTTTCAACAACATAAATAATAACAACACAAACAGACATTATTTCTTTTTAACAGAAACAAACAGATGAACTGGATTCAGACTGAATCAAACTGATTTTTACTTTAACCTGAAACAGATGCTTCTGTTTTAATCTGACATGAAGTCTGACAGACAGCTGCAGACTGTCTACGGCAGCAGGAGACAGACAGCTGCAGACTGTCTACGGCAGCAGGAGACAGACAGCTGCAGACTGTCTACGGCAGCAGGAGACAGACAGCTGCAGACTGTCTGTCAGACTGCAGCTGCAGGGTGATCACATACACAATGTTATGCAGGTAAAGTGTCTGGAGCTAGTTGTTGTTTTGACATAGGGTAAACAAAAGGTAAACAAAGGGTGAACAACAGGTAAACATAAAATGTCGAATCCTCAACAGCCAATCAGATTTGTCGGTCTGGTCCTGGGTGGACAATATGGTGTCTGTCTCATGTCCCTGTGATCTGACTGGTTGTGATGCAGCTGTCAATCATCAACTCACCAATCACATTCATCCAGCCCATGTGTTGACACTTGGACAGGTTTTTGACCAGCTCCTCCATGGCAACGGCGTCCTCTGAGACACACACAGCAGAACTCTGGGTAATCTGACATCACTCACCTGTCCCTCCCACACACCTGAGGCAGAGAGACAGGTGGACACAGAGACAGGTAGAGTGTAACCTGAACTTTGTGTCCTCAGCTGTCCATCAGTTTCTTCTCATGCTGCAAGAGAACCTTTTGTGTCTGTCCACCTGTCCACGACACACCTGTCCACCTGTCAGTCTGCAGTACAACACACCTGTCCACCTGTCTGTCTACAGGGACCCTCAGGACTACACACCTCTCTGAATGTCTCTTCATGTGTTGTGGTTTTTACCTACAGTTTAACACCTTAATGAGATCAAAGAGATTATCAGCTGACACACACACACACACACACACTCTCACTTTCCGTGCACACACACACACACACACTCTCACTGTCTGCACACACACACACACACACACACACTCTCACTTTCCGTGCACACACACACACACACACACACACACTCTCACTGTCTGCACACACACACACACACTCTCACTGTCTGTACACACACACACACACACACACACACACACGCTCTCACTGTCCGTCTGTGCATACACACACACACACACACACACACACACACACACACACACACACACACACACACACACACACACACACACACAGAGAAACAGGAAGTCAAAGGTCAAACAGTTTTTTTTATTCCAGAGAACGCTGGCAGCTGATTGGTCAGCCGAACATACAAAGAGTCACATGATGAAAACAATCGTTGGACAGCCAATGGAGGGGAGTGTGGTTACCATGGCAGCCGGAGGAGCTGCAGCTTTAAAGTGACAGAGTGAGTTTAACGTCTCAGAGACCGTTAGCACTGTTAGCATTCCTCATTCAAACCAATGGGCGCGTTAGCTTTGAACTAATACCACAGATTAATGTCCGTGATTGATTATCAGGCTGTGAGTCGATCAGATGTTTGCATAGATACCGAACCATAGTGAACAATAGTGCAAGAGATCAGCTGACAGGAAACAACCACGTACTGAACTCTGGGAACTGGAGTTCTCAGACAGGAACAGGAAGTTCATATGAAGCTTCAGAGGTCAGCAAAGGGTCATCAGAGGTCATCTGCCCCCCCCCCCCGCTGCCTGCTGAGGAGTCGCATGACCTCCAGAGGAGTGACATCACACCTCACCTTCACAGGTTCAACAGGGCAGCATACAGAGCGACCAGGCGCTACAGGGAGCTACAGGGAGCAGCCGGGAGCTACAGGGAGCTACAGGGAGCTACAGGGAGCAGCCGGGAGCTACAGGGAGCTACAGGGAGCTACAGGGAGCAGCCGGGAGCTACAGGGAGCTACAGGGAGCAGCCGGGAGCTACAGGGAGCTACAGGGAGCTACAGGGAGCAGCCGGGAGCTACAGGGAGCAGCTGGGAGCTACATGGAGCAGCCAGGAGCAGCAGGGAGCAGCAGGGAGGTACAGGGAGCTACAGGGAGCAGCTGGGAGCTACAGGGAGCAGCCAGGAGCAGCAGGGAGCAGCAGGGAGGTACAGGGAGCTACAGGGAGCAGCAGGGAGGTACAGGGAGGTACAGGGAGCAGCAGGGAGGTACAGGGAGCAGCAGGGAGGTACAGGGAGCAGCAGGGAGGTACAGGGAGCAGCAGGGCGCAGGAGCGTCTGACTGTTTAACATGTCAGAGAAGAAGAAATGACTGAACACAAACACAAACTGTAGAATACAAAACACTCAAATAACACTACTGACTGTGTGTGTGTGTGTGTGTGTATAGATATATATAGATATATATGTGTGTGTGTGTGTGTGTGTGTGTGTGTGCGTGTGTGTGTGTGTGTGTGTGTGTCTTTGGCTGTATATAACATTGGTGTCTATTGCGCTCTAACACTGTTTAAACAGACTCAGTTCAGCTTTGATTCCTCCAAACTCACTTCAGCTTAGACACACTGCTGACACAGGTGAGGGGACATGGACAGGTCAGTGGGGACATGGACAGGTCAGTGGGGACATGGACAGGTCAGTGGGGACGTGGACAAGTCTGCGTGGACATGGACAGTTTTGCAGGGACGTGGACAGGTTTGTGGGGTCGTGGACAGGTTTGTGGGGACATAAATAAAATAAAAACATTAAAATCTGATTGGCTGGTCAGATGGGTAACTGGTGATGTCACTAAGCTGTCAGTGGTTTGGACCAATCAGCAGCCACCTGGCTAAAGCTGATTGGAGGAGGAATCAAAGCGTCCCCTGAGACTCTGTCCTAGTAAGGCGTTGTCCCTTCCCACTCCAGCAGGTACTGGACCGTCCCCTGAGCGGTGACGCGGCGAGCCAGCACCTGGTACCTCTCCCCATTGTTCAGTCTGCCCGCCACTCCGAAATAGGAGGAGATGGAGGAGTGCAGGTGGGAGGAGTCAGACAAGAAGTGGGAGGAGTCTGTGGTCAGGTGGTTTGTAGCTTCTTGGTCCTCCAGCATCCCAGACTCCTCGCCGCCGAGCTCCTCCCCCACCTCACTGCGATTGGCCCACTGGCTGTAGCTGTTGCTAGGTAACTTCCTCTTCCTGCTGCCCACCCTCCTTCTGAGGACACAAAGGTCAAAGGTCAGAGAGAGATGCTCCACAGCTCATCTCCTCTCCTCAAAACGTCTTAAGGCATGTTGACTGCTGGCATGTTCCTGTGGGTTACCTGAAGTGGTAGGAGGCACTGGTGGCAGAGCCAGAGGTGGAGGCATCAGTGGAGTCCTGATCGATACTGACCGCTCGACTGGAGCTACTGAGGAGGAACATCACAGTGTAGTACTGCAGTATATATCATACTGTACAGTATAACGAAGTATAAATACACTGACTAAAACTTTAAACTCAACACTTTGTTCACAGGTTTAAGTCCGACACTTTTTCTAGTCCTCTGACCTCTCAGAGTTACAGAGTCACATTCACACGCTGCTGATTGATTGATTGATTCTTGGTGTATTGATGTGTGTCTGACCTCTTGAGGCTCTGCAGTTCGTCCAGGGTGAAGTCAAAGATGTTGGCCATGTGATGGTTGGAGGTCCAACTGCAGGACAGCTCGTTGTTCTAGACACACACACACACACACACACACACACACACACACACACACACACACACACACACACAGGTCAGTCTGGCTGTGAAGGCAACAGCAGAAAAAGAACAGCAGTGACGGTAGAAACAGACAAATCTTACATTAGGAATGGCATCCTCCAACAGCCACTTGGACTTCCTCTTCTTCCTGTCAGCTAACACACTGCTGACACACACACACACACACACGCACACACACACACACACACACACACACACACACACACACACACACACACTAGAATCAGCTGTCAGGTGTAAACATCACCTGAAGTCCTCAATTTGATGTGTTTGTCTGATCTGAGAGCTGCAGAAACTAAGGAGTCCTACACTCAGTCCTGTCCCTGAATGGACTGCGTCCTGGTTGTAGAACTACAAACTGGAATAAGACCTGGTTTCAGGACTACAAACTGGACTAGGACCTGGTTTCAGGACTACAAATTGGAGGTAAACAAGGGGGACCTACCTGTTCCTGACAGAGCCTTTCTTGCGGCCCTGTCCTCCGTCATTCTGAGCGCGCTCAGGAAAGAGTTTGGAGGGGGGGTTGGGAGGGACTCTGGTCCTCAGGCGAAAGATGCACTTCCTCTTCTTGATCTCCTTTCCGCACAGAAACCTGGACACAGTCGTTAAGATTGATGAGTTCAGGTATAGTACAGATGTAACTCAGGCATACTACAGGTGTAGCTCAGGTTTAATACAATTGTAGTTTAGGGGTGTTTTAGTGTAGTTCAGGTGTTGTACTGGCATAGTTCAGGAGTAGTTCAGGTGTAGCACAGAGGTGTGTTCCAGTGTAGTTCAGATGTAGTACAGAGGTGTGTTCAGGTGTAGTACAGAGGTGTGTTCAGGTGTAGTACAGAGGTGTGTTCCAGTGTAGTTCAGGTGTAGTACAGAGGTGTGTTCCAGTGTAGTTCAGGTGTAGTTCGGGTGTAGCACAGAGGTGTGTTCCAGTGTAGTTCAGATGTAGTACAGAGGTGTGTTCAGGTGTAGTACAGAGGTGTGTTCCAGTGTAGTACAGAGGTGTGTTCCAGTGTAGTTCAGGTGTAGCACAGAGGTGTGTTCCAGTGTAGTTCAGGTGTAGTACAGAGGTGTGTTCAGGTTTAGTACAGAGGTGTGTTACAGTGTGTTCAGGTGTAGTACAGAGGTGTGTTACAGTGTAGCTCAGGTGTAGTACTGAGGTGTGTTCAGGTTTAGTACAGAGGTGTGTTCAGGTGTAGTACAGAGGTGTGTTCCAGTGTAGTTCAGGTGTAGTACAGAGGTGTGTTCAGGTGTAGTACAGAGGTGTGTTCAGATGTAGTACAGAGGTGTGTTCCAGTGTAGTTCAGGTGTAGTTCAGAGGTGTGTTCAGGTGTAGTACAGAGGTGTGTTCAGGTGTAGTACAGAGGTGTGTTCCAGTGTAGTTCAGGTGTAGTACAGAGGTGTGTTCAGGTGTAGTACAGAGGTGTGTTCAGGTGTAGTACAGAGGTGTGTTCAGGTGTAGTACAGAGGTGTGTTCAGATGTAGTACAGAGGTGTGTTCCAGTGTAGTTCAGGTGTAGTACAGAGGTGTGTTCAGGTGTAGTACAGAGGTGTGTTCAGATGTAGTACAGAGGTGTGTTCAGATGTAGTACAGAGGTGTGTTCCAGTGTAGTTCAGGTGTAGTACAGAGGTGTGTTCAGGTGTAGTACAGAGGTGTGTTCAGGTGTAGTACAGAGGTGTGTTCAGGTGTAGTTCAGGTGTAGTACAGAGGTGTGTTCAGGTGTAGTTCAGGTGTAGCACAGAGGTGTGTTCAGGTGTAGTTCAGGTGTAGTACAGAGGTGTGTTCAGGTGTAGTTCAGGTGTAGTACAGAGGTGTGTTCCAGTGTAGTTCAGGTGTAGTACAGAGGTGTGTTCAGGTGTAGTTCAGGTGTAGCACAGAGGTGTGTTCCAGTGTAGTTCAGGTATAGTACAGAGGTGTGTTCAGGTGTAGTACTGTAGGTGAGCTCAGCCTTACTTGCTCTTGTATTTGTTTAAAGCGTCCAGCAGGTGCTGCCCCCTCTCTGCCAGAGGAGTGTTGGACAGCTGAACAACAGAGAGACACACAGATTAGAACCAGGACTGGATCAGTACACATCAGTCTGGATCAGTCTGCATCAATCTGGATCAGTCTGGATCTGTCTGGATCCGTCTTGTTCAGTCCGGTTCAGTTTGGATCAGTCTGGTACCTTGCCGAGCTGTAGGTGGTCCCAGTTTGCAGACACGAAGGCGAGGATCTCATCCAGCTCGAAGTATTTCTTCTTGCTGCTGACGGACAGGTTGTACAGGACGAGGTGGACCACGTCCACCCAGCGCAGGGACAGGCGGCGCACATACTCAGATCCTTTATTACACACCGAGCACAGGAAGAGGTAAAACCTGAGGAGGAGCAGGAGGAGGACAGTTTAACCAGAGGAGGAGGAAGAGCAGGAGGAGATCAGTTCAATCAGAGGAGGAGGTGCTGTGACTGTACCTGTCTCCAAACATCATGGCCTCCTGCAGACACTGTGTGCACGCCTCATGGAACCACTGCTGACACCTGAAACACTGCAGCATCTTCAGGTACCACCTGTACACACACACAGGTGCATGATGACATCACCACCCACCCACCCACACCCACACCCACACCCACACCCACACACACACACACAAGTACATGATGACATCATCACTGACAGTGTGCTGCTCTGTGATTGGTGGTCTTACTCTCCGGGGCCTCCACAGTAACAGTAACACTGCTGCTGGTTGGTTCGGTGCTGAGAGTCCCAGTCCAGAGAGTCCAGATCGTACAGCAGAACCTGCTTCATGGCTGACAGAGCTCTGGATATAGGACCTTTCTTTAGAGCGCCCCCTTTCTGTCAGGAGGACAAACACACACACAGACAGAGACAGAGACAGACAGAGACATAGAGACAGGGACACACAGAGACACAGACGCAGACAAATGTTTTCTGATGAGGAATACTCTCAGGCTTCATACACATTTTCAAATATGTGTGTGTGTGTGTGTGTGTGTGTGTGTGTGTGTGTGTGTGTGTGTGTGTATGTGTGTGTGTGTGTGTGTGTGTGTGTGTGTGTGTGTGTGTACCCGGACAGCCAGAGCGAAGACACAACGTCTACAGAACCAGGGACTGGGACTGACGCTGCCTTCTACAGGAGGGACGTGGCACTGCTGGTGGAAACCTGGAGGACACACATACGGATGTCTCATCAGACACACAGTCAAGTCTGTCTCCGCTGTCCCCTGTCCACTGGTGTCTCCATGTATGTCAGGTATGTCATACAGAGCAAAGCAGAGCACACATGAACACAGTATAATGATCACATGTGGACATGTCCAGCTGTGTGGACGTGTCCCGCTGTCTCACTCACCGATGCCGCATTTCCCACAGATCAGGATCTGGTTGTTGTGCTCTGATTGGCTGTCGGAGTTTGGCTCCGCCTTTCGACACATGGAGCAGCGAGGCTCCTCCCCCGGCACTCCAGCTGCACCGTGATTGGACGAAAAATATGATGGACGTTCAGAGACAAGACATCAGATGGACAGAGAAACAGCACGAGAGAAACATTAATAGACCTGTCTGTCTCTCTGTCTCTGTCCACCTGTCTGTCTGTGTCTGTCCACCTGTCTGTCTGTGTGTGTCTGTCCACCTGTCTGTCTGTCTCCGTCCACCTGTCTGTATCTTAATGTCTGTCTATTTGTCTCCATCCACCTGTCTGTCTGTCTGTCCTTGTCTCCACCTGTCTGTCTCTTACCGTGCTGGATGTCCTTCCAGAGGACCCAGAATTTGGAGTTGTCCTCAAACGTGACGTAGCAGCTCTGCCTGGGCGGGCTCACCTGTCCACCAATCACAGCACAGAGACTTATACCAGCCAATCAGAGACAGTGTGTGTGTGTGTGTGTGTGTGTGTGTGTGTGTCACTGTGCGTTCACACCAAACTCAAAGATAAAATTTCCTGTTGTGTATTAGTGTGTGTTAATGTGTGTATTAGTGCGTGTATCAGTGTGTATTAATGCATGTATTAGTATGTGTATCAGTATGTGTTAATGTGTGTATCAGAGTGTATTAGTGTGTGTATCAGAGTGTATTAGTGTGTGTATCAGAGTGTGTTAATGTGTGTATCAGTGTGTATTAGTGTGTGTATCAGAGTGTGTTAATGTGTGTATCAGAGTGTATTAGTGTGTGTATCAGAGTGTGTTAATGTGTGTATCAGAGTGTATTAGTATGTGTATCAGAGTGTGTTAATGTGTGTATCAGTGTGTATTAGTGTGTGTATCACTGTGTGTTACCCTCTGTATCTTGCCCAGGTAGTAGAGTCCATCCGACCAATGACAGAGGACAAACTGTCCAACACTCAGGCTGGAATCCGCCTCCTCTCCGTCCTCCAGGCCCCTCCCCCTCCGACAAGCCCCTCCTCCAAGAGGAGACTCCAGAGGACAGAAGTCCTCAATCAGGTCCTCAAACATCCTGCAGAGAAACACAGCCAATCAGAGGACAGTATTACAGAAACACAGCCAATCAGAGGACAGTATTACAGAAACACAGCCAATCAGAGGACAGTATTACAGAAACACAGCCAATCAGAGGACAGTATTACAGAAACACAGCCAATCAGAGGACAGTATTTGCATGTGTGTACAGATGTTCCCTATGTGATGTCATCAGAGGGTGTGGTCCCTCTCAGGGCGCCGTTAAACCCGTGGTGGCGAGGACGGACAGCAGTTGATATGTTGAGTCATGTGACTGTCAGCTGACTGAACATGATGATGTCATCACTGCCAGTTTCAGGTGGCGTGTCACCGTGGTGATCCAGTCTCTGGTCCATACAGCCCTGCCTGTCACACACACACACACTGTCACACACACACACACACACACACACACACACTGTCACACACACACACACACTGTCACACACACACACACACACACACACTGTCACACACACACTGTCACACGCTGGAGGACATCACACTACAGGACGCTGTTTGATTCTGAGTCATAAGGTGAAGACAATGAAAGAGAGAGAGACACACAGAAGAACTGAGAGACAGACAGGAGGAAAGAGAGACAGACAGGAGGACAGAGAGACAGACAGGAGGACAGAGAGACAGACAGGAGGACAGAGAGAGAGACAGACAGGAGGACAGAGAGAGAGACAGACAGGAGGACAGAGGGAGAGACAGACAGGAGGACGGAGAGAGAGACAGACAGGAGGACAGAGAGAGAGACAGACAGGAGGACAGAGGGAGAGACAGACAGGAGGACAGAGAGAGAGACAGACAGGAGGACAGAGAGAGACAGACAGGAGGACAGAGAGAGAGACAGACAGGAGGACAGAGGGAGAGACAGACAGGAGGACAGAGAGAGAGACAGACAGGAGGACAGAGAGAGAGACAGACAGGAGGACAGAGAGAGAGACAGACAGGAGGACAGAGGGAGAGACAGACAGGAGGACAGAGGGAGAGACAGACAGGAGGACAGAGAGAGAGACAGACAGGAGGACAGACAGACAGGAGGACAGAGAGAGAGACAGACAGGAGGACAGAGAGAGAGACAGACAGGTTGTGATTCATTCCTAAACTCTCAGGGGGGTTTTGACACGTCGGAGCATGCGCAGTGGACCCTCCCATCAGCACCGACAGACATGAAACCGTTAAATTACCGTCATTTACCGTTAACCCCCGTTAATTACCGGTATTTACCTCCGCCGTCCTCTTGACCAGTCAGCCCGGGTTACTGGACCGATAAACAGATCAATAACCCGGGTCACAGCCGGTTTGTCCCTCCTTTAGTCCCGGCGTCCTCTGTCTCCATTAAACAGCGATAATACACCGCTATGACGCGGGACACACCTGTCTCAGCTCCTCTGTGTCCTCACCTCCTCTGTGTCCTCCGCTCCTCTGTGTCCTCCGCTCCTCTGTGTCCTCCGCTTCTCTGTGTCCTCGGCTCCTCTGTGTCCCCCGGTGTCCTCTGAGCCGTGGACAGGCGTTATTGATCCGACACACAGACTGGACTCTACGGGGACAGACGGACACCTCAGTGTCTCTGCCTCTCTGTCTGTCTTCTCCGTTCTCTGTCTCTCTGTCTGTCCCTCCTCTCCCTCTGTCTCAGTTTTCGTGGCGCTGAACTTCAAACTCCATCAGCCGCCATTTTTCACTTTTCCCGCGGTTCCCAGGGGGCGGGTCCCCATCATTTACATAAGCTACGTCATCACGTCAGCAGTACGGCCTGTGTCTCATTCAGAAGTCCGTTCACATTTTCACTGATTTAAGACCCGACTGTCTCACTGTGAGCTGGACTTCAGGACCCGCTGAGGACAGAGACAACCTCACATGTCCACTTTAGACCAAGCCGATGTCTTCTTCATTCACTGATATTGAACACATGTGTTCATATGACCTGTAACTGCTGTCTACACTCTGCAGACCTGGACACATAATATATAATAATAACTTTATTTATATAATAATAACTTTATTTATATAATAATAACTTTATTTATATAATGATAACTTTATTTATATAATGATAACTTTATTTATATAATAATAACTTTATTTATATAGTAGTAGCAAAGGCAGGAACTCTGGGAATAAAAAAAACAGACATCAGCAACCAAGTCAAACAGAGAAAGGTGTCGGACAGTCTAAAAGACCAGAACAAAGTACATATACAAAGGTCAACAAGAATAAATCAAATTTTAGAAGTTTTTAGAAAATATGAAAATAAATACAATAAAAGACGATAAAGATGATAAAAGAGGAAATCTAACAAGACGAGACATGTCCACACTCATCAAGTCCATGGAGATCCATCCAGTTTATTTTGCCTTTATTATTATTATTATTATTATTATTATTATTATTATTATTATTATTATTATTATTATTTGAGCTCATTTTGCTGTTTGTTTCTTTTACTTCTTTTGTTAGTATATATTTTTATTTTTTGGTGCTTTTTATATACATATATTTATATGTGCCTACTTTTTCACGTACAGTGTTTGGTATATCTGGATTACATGTAATCTGAATTGTGTAATCAGATTATGAAAAATAAATAAATAAAGAACAGTCCCCAACAACAATCATCCCAGATTACATGTAAATAAAATGTGTGATTAGAATGTCATTTTTCATGTCATTTTCGTGGATTACTTGATGACATTTTTGAGTCTGTTGTTAAAATCATAAATTATGTTATTTGATGATTAACGCTCGTGCAGCTGGTCTGATGCTGACGTTTCTCAGAGCACTGATTTAAAACAGAGGACAGTAATATTTTACATGAATGTGGCTGCGTCCTTTTTTAGTGTGGGGTGAAATATTTTCACTGTTTGATTTTGAAGACATCAAAGAATGTATTTTAGACTTATTGTAGGAGCTGAGCTGCAAATTCACTGATTACACTCAAATACACAATCTGGACTACATTTAGGACACATGCATCAACACACACACAGTTATCACAACAGGAAGAAGAAAAGAGACTAAAATGAGACAAACAGGCCTAAAGGGTTAATAACAAACAGTCCCTAAGGGGTCAATAACAAACCGTCCCTAAAAGATTAACAACAAACAGTCCCTTAAGGGTTAATAAGGAACAGTCCCTAAAGGGTTAATAAATGAAGCTAAAGGAAAAACAAACAGCAGGAAGTCCGTCAGAAACTCTTTATTGATCCTTCAGCTCTGACATCATCAATAAGAAAATTTATTGATCAGAAAGATAAAACAACTGATTATCATATTTTATAAAACACACAAACACACGGTTGTTGTTTCTGAAGCTGCTGACCACAGGTCACAGGTCACAGGTCAGAGGTCACAGGTCAGAGGTCATGCTGTGTGTTTACGGATCAGTGGACGCAGCGACACCTGGTGGTTTAAAAACTCACAGCAGCTCCACAATTTAACTGGTTTATTCTCTGCAGGAAAATCATCCATTAATGCTTTATTGATTAGGTTTCAAGGTCAAAGGTCAGGTTTAGTTCAGGTTTAAGAGTCAGGAGTCAAGTTTAGTTCAGGTTTAAGAGTCAGGAGTCAGGTTTGGTTCAGGTTTAAGAGTCAGGAGTCAGGTTTGGTTCAGGTTTAAGGGGCAGGGGTCAGGTTTAGGATCAAATGATCAGGAGTCCCGTTTAGTATTAGGTCGTATCTTCATCTCAGTGAACCTTAGCGAGTACTGCCAGCCTGTCCAGCTGGACCACTCCACACCATCAGCGTAGGAGGCGTGGCCTCCCCTCAGGTACTGCCCATTGAGGTTGGAGGTGTGGCAGTTACGGTACCACCACGCCCCCTGGTAATACGCTGCACAGTTGTTCTCTGACTGGTCCTGGTCCCGGTCTTTGGTGGTGAACTGCATCCCAGAGTGCTTCAGGAGGGAGTCACCTGGACAGGAGAACACCCGTTAGCATCATGTAGTGCTGTATAGAGACAGACTGCATTTAAGCCCCGCCCCCAGCAGAGCTGAAAACAGTCGCTCTCCGCTGACTCTGCTGCCCAACAGGAACGCAGAGTCATTAAAGTCTGAGGGCTGCTCTGTGTCGGGACGCTCTACCAACGTGGTAAAAAACAATCTTTTGAGTGAAAAGATGTGAGACGTCAGCAGGCAGATTTGGAGAAATTGGAATACTGACACTCGGCGTGCCAACGGGCAGCGATTTTTTAATCTATCCGGACAAATGGTGAAGGCTGCAGCAGCACCTGAGCTGTGACACACCTGGTGATGATCTTTGTATCGTCACTGTTGATTTAATCAAATTGCTGTAAATATAAAAGTGCGTCACTCTGGCATTTCTCACAGATCAGCAGCTGAGGAGGAGAGAGATGAACCAACAACATTCAGCCGTGTCCACTCTGAGAGCCACAAGGAGCTGAAATCCTCCTCTGACCGGCTGAGTTTCAGTCCGTGGTCACGTGGCGCTGATAATTTAACCCTGTGGTGGACGTGGTCTCCAGAGTCTGACTGTGCAGTACTGACAGTGATACCTGCTGTCCCTGAGTACTGGTCCACCATCAGCGGGTATCCATCCTCCTCGGGGTTCACCGAGTCCAGACCAACAGAGAAATCACCATAATGAGCAAATGCCGTGGCATTATCGAAGTCCGCCATGTCGATCCGTAACTCATAACCGCCTGATCTGGTGAGAGAGTAGATCCTCTGGAGACCTGAGAGACAGAGACAAAGAGACAGACAGACAGACAGACAGACAGACAGACAGACAGACAGTTGTGTTATTTCAAGGGTCCAGACTCAGAGTTTCTTGAATCATTGTTCAGTTCTGTCCAAACCAGAACGTCTCTGTCTCTCTGTCTGTCTGTCCGACTGTCTGTGGTTCAGGTGTATTAAACTGTGGTAGGTGAAGATGTAGATCTGATGCTCCTGTACGCTGATGACACCTGAAGCTGCACCTGAAGGTGGACCTGAAGGTGCACCTGAAGGTGCACCTGAAGCTGCACCTGAAGCTGCACCTGGACACGTCTGGTTTATACACCTCATTTTCAAAATGCTTGGAGAATTTTGACCAAAAAAAAATTTACTCAGAACCCAAAAAGTTGGTTCTGGAGCCATTGACACCCACTGAGTGAGTGTGTGTGTGCGTGTGTGTGTCAGACCTAGCCAGTGCTCTCCTGTAGTTTTTCCGAACCCGTCTCTGTACGCCGCCCAGTCCCGGAAAAAATTCACAGAGCCGTCCTCCCTCCTCTGGATCACCTGAACTCACACACACACACACACACACACACACACACACACACACACACAGACACACCACACAGGCACACACACACAGACACAGACACACACACACCTTGTTTTATGTATTGATGGGCTGCAGGTGAGAGCAGGACAGCTCACAGCTACCTGTTAGTGGTGTTGTCATGGAGACGGCTCACTAACAAGCTCAGAATGACAAACAGGTCAACATGTTAATCAGCTGATCCGAAAACCTGAGCGCCTCACAGCTGTTCACCTGACGACCACCAGAGGACACTGTTGCTGCTGTGTGTATCTGTGTGTGTGTGTGTGTGTGTGTGTGTGTGTGTGTGTGTGTGCCTGTGTCTGAGTGTGTGTGTGAGTGTCTGTGTGTGTGTGTGTGTGTGTGTGTGTGTGTGTCTGTGTGTGTGTGTGTGTGTGTGTGTGTGTGTGTGTGTGTGTGTGTGTGTGTGTGTGTCTGTGTGTGTGTGTGTGTGTGTGTGTGTGTGTGTGTGTGTGTGTGTGTGTGTGTGTGTGTGTGTGTGTGTGTGTGTGTGTGTGTGTGTCTGTGTGTGTGTGTGTGTGTGTGTGTGTGTGTGTGTGTGTGTGTGTGTGTGTGTGTGTCTGTGTGTGTGTGTGTGTGTGTCTGTGTGTGTGTCTGTGTGTGTGTGTGTGTGTGTGTGTGTGTGTGTGTGTGTGTGTGTGTGTGTGTGTGTGTGTGTGTCTGTGTGTGTGTGTGTGTGTGTGTGTGTGTGTGTGTGTGTGTGTGTCTGTGTGTGTCTGTGTGTGTGTGTGTGTGTGTGTGTGTGTGTGTGTGTGTCTGTGTGTGTGTCTGTGTGTGTGTGTGTGTGTGTGTGTGTCTGTGTGTGTGTCTGTGTGTGTGTGTGTGTGTGTGTGTGTGTGTGTGTGTGTGTGTCTGTGTGTGTGTGTGTGTGTGTGTGTGTGTGTGTGTGTGTGTGTGTGTGTGTGTGTGTGTGTGTGTGTGTGTGTGTGTGTGTGTGTGTGTGTGTGTGTGTGTGTCTGTGTGTGTGTGTGTGTGTCTGTGTCTGTGTGTGTGTGTGTGTGTGTGTGTGTGTGTGTGTGTGTGTGTGTGTGTCTGTGTGTGTGTGTGTGTGTGTGTGTGTGTGTGTGTGTGTGTGTGTGTGTGTGTGTGTGTGTGTGTGTGTGTGTGTGTGTGTGTGTGTGTGTGTGTGTGTGTGTGTGTGTGTGTATGTGTCCGTGTGTGTGTGTGTGTGTTACAGACCGTCCATCCTCCTCCGTCAGTCGTCATGTCGCAGTAAACCATGAAGCCGTCGGGTTCATGAGTCGGAAACACAGAATAAACTCCGTCCTGAGAGACACCGGACACCAGGACATCACTGCAGTCTCTGGGTCTCACAGCTGAGAGACGGACAGAGACACAGAGAGACAAAGAGATGGACAGAGACACAGAGGGACAAAGAGATGGACAGAGACACAGAGGGACAAAGAGATGGACAGAGAGACAGACGGGAGGTGATTCTGTGTGGAAGCTGGTACTTCATTCAACTGTGTAGTGTGTATCAGTGTGTATGGTGTGTATTACCTGTGTAGTGTGTATCAGTGTGTATGGTGTGTATTACCTGTGTAGTGTGTATCAGTGTGTATGGTGTGTATTACCTGTGTAGTGTGTATCAGTGTGTATGGTGTGTATTACCTGTGCAGTGTGTATCAGTGTGTATAGTGTGTATTACCTGTGCAGTGTGTATCAGTGTGTATGGTGTGTATTACCTGTGTAGCTGTTGTGGTTGTGCAGCTCTGTGTTGAGTCTCCTCAGACTCTCCGTCTCCCTCTGCAGGCTGAGCAGAGAATCACTGAACCCTGCGACCAGCTTCAGCACACCTGAGTGACTGTCAGACAGCACCTGCACAGGTGAGACAGACACACCTGAGTGATTGTCACATCTACCTGTATGATGTCACATCGACCTGTGTGATGTCATATCGACCTGTGTGATGTCACATATACCTGTAAGATGTCACAGTTACCTGTATGACATCACAGTTACTTAACTACCTGTCATATCTACATTTACGATGTCCCATCTACCTATGTGATGTCACAGTTACCTGTGATGTCACATCTACCTGTGTGATGTCACAGTTATCTGTGATGTCACATCTACTTGTGTGATGTCACAGTTACCTGTGCAATGTCAGTTACCTGTGTGATGTCAAATCTACCTGTGTGATGTCACAGTTACCTGTGATGTCACATCTACCTCTGTGATGTCACAGTCACCTGTGTGATGTCACAGTCACCTGTGTGATGTCACAGTTACCTGTGCGATGTCACAGTTACCTGTGCAATGTCACATCTACCTGTGCGATGTCACAGTTACCTGTATGATGCGGCCCTGCTCGCTCTGCAGTCCGTCCAGTCTCTGGTCGAGGACACTTTGACCTCTTTTCAACAAATCAGCTTCCAGCCTCAGGTTGTGGGCGTGGCCTGATAGCACCTTCAGCTCCTCGGCCAGCTTATGGACCAATCCCGTGTCCTGCCAGTCGTCTGCGTTGTGATTGGACAGCGCACGCAGCAGAGACGTCTGCAGCGCCTCCCAGCGCAGGAAGTTCTCGCTGTAGTCCGGACAGTTCGGGTCCAGGAAGATGCTGATCGGCTCGCCGTCTGCGACGCGGGACACTGACACCAGGGCGCCAGACTCTTTGGGATTGGTCGAGATAACAGGTGAGGAGGAGGAGGCTCTGCTCCTGTTACAATGACAACCAGGGAGAGATTGTCAGACAGGTAGGACAGATGGACAGGCAGACAGATAGATAGAGAGACAGACAGAGGGACAGGTGGACAGACAGGTGTGTGTACCTGCTGAATGGGAGGGGAAACTGGTTCAGGTGCAGGATGATGAACGTAGCTGTGATGACGAAGGCGATGATGCCGAGCGTGACGACAGACCAAAACAGGAAGCTGCAGCATCTCTAAACATACACACACACACACACACACACACACACACACACACACACACACACACACACTCAGATCACTTGTCACCTTCAATCAGTTCAGTGAAAAAAAATTTAAAGTTTCGGTCATCAGCTCTCTGACAGACTGTCCTATAACATCAGAGGACACCAGAAGGCTGTGTGGACAGGGACTGGGGGGCAAGGTGTGATGGTGTTTTGGGGGACATGTCCCCTGAGGTGTCTCTCTGTGTTGAGTCCTCAGCAGACGTCAGTGAAGGCGACATCTGCTGCAGATTAAAGACTCTCTGATCCGACACTTTAACTCCAGATTAACAGGATTTACCCACTCTGAGCCTCCGTCCACGTCTGTCCCTGTCCACGTCTGTCCCTGTCCACGTCTGTCCCTGTCCACGTCTGTCCCTGTCCACGTCTGTCTCTGTCCACTTCCTGTCTCTCTGTCTGTGTGTTTTTGATGTTTACAGTTTGTTGAAATCATGAAAACTTCAACATGTTTTTTCAGGTCAGTGGTTGGTGTGTGTGTGCATGTGTGTGTGTGCGTGTGTGTGTGTGTGCATGTGTGTGTGTGCATATGTGCGTGTGTGTGTGTGTGTGTGTGTGTGTGTGTACCTTGTGTTTGTTTGGTCGTTTGCTGTCCAGCTCTGAGCTGCTGTTGTTCATGATGGTCCACCTGTCGTTCAGCATCATCCTGAGACACACAGCAGAGACACGTCAGTCCACAGGACAGTCCTCAGGTCAGTCCTCAGGTCAGTCCTCAGGTCAGTCCTCAGGTCAGTCCTCAGGACAGTCCTCAGGTCAGTCCACCTCCAGCAGCCTGAGGATGCAGCAGCTGCTGCAAAGCCTGATGGGAGCTGTAGTTGTTTGAGCCTTTCTGTGAGACGTTTCTGCTGCTCGTAGAGCTGAACAGGAAACCATCGGCAACATGTTCCTGCTGTCAGTGTTCCTTCAAAATAGAAGTCTTTGTTTTTAACCAAAGACACAGAACATGAGGTCTGTCTCCTCGCTCATTTATTCACCCAGAATCCTTCACTCCTGTCAATCATCTGATCACTTTCAGTCTAGTGTCTCAAACCTGCTCAGACTCCCCCTGTAGACGTTAGAACCCCCAACATTACATCTGCATTCTGTTGTTGATCTCTAGGACCTTCTTATGCATCTCTAGAACCACATAAACCACCTGTAGAACCCTATAATTGGGCTTTAGCACTGACCTGTAGAACCTATGATCTGAAACGTTCCTGTCCTGTTAGAACCCCCCTCACAGACCTACAGAGCCACCGGATCTCTAGAACTGTGCCGCTAAAGGAGTGACGTCTCCTGGTCTCTGCAGGACACTTTCAGGAAATGAAGCGTCCTCGTTCTTCTCTGCCGTTCCTCAGACTGAGTCACAGAGATGTGACGTCAAGTTTACGAGGAAGAGGAGAGACGCATTTTAAAGATTCGCGGTTAAAGACTCGTCAATGTCGTGTCAGTAAAGACTCGCGGTTAAAGACTCGGCGATGTCGTGTCAGTAAAGACTCGCGGTTAAAGACTCGTTGCGAGGTAAAGCTGAGCAGCTGTTGAGCGTCTGTTTCTGTCAGAGTCACTTTAGTTTGATTCCTCAGAGTCTTTGAACGCCTCGCAGCTTAAACTGACTCACTGTTCATTTATTTATTCATTTTATTTATTAAAGTACCAAAATTCATCAGTCTGACGCTGAAATAAGAACAACAGTTTCTGACCCTAAAACCTCAGTGACATGTTTTCATACACAGATTAAATCTGATGATAATCTGATTTCACTTTCACACTGACACACACAAACACAGATACACACACACACACACACACACACAGACACATACACAGATACACACAGACACACACACACACACACAGATACACACACACACACACACACACACACACACACTGACACACACAAACACAGATACACACACACACACACACACACACACAGACACATACACAGATACACACACACAGATACACACACTGACACACACACTGACACACACACACACACACACACACACACACACACACACACACACACACACACACACACACACAGATACACACACACACACACACACAGATACACACACACACACACACACACACACACACACACACAGATACACACACACACACACACACAGACACACTGACACACACTGACACATACACAGATACACACAGACACACACACACAGATACGCACACACATACACACACACTTACACACACACACACACACACTTGAGGTGAAATCAGACACTAAAATGCTGAATTTCAGTGTGACCACTTTTTAAAATGTGTCTTCATAGTTTTTTCATAATAATCGTAAAAATAATAAACTTAAAAACCTTTTTACAAATAAAATGATTTAAACAAGAATTTAAACACAAAAATACATTTAAACTGTTGAAGAAAGTCAAATAATTCATTTAAAAAACCTGAATAAAGCTCAGAGTCACTTTCTGCTTCAGATCAAAGTGACAAACTAACAATCACTTATTGATCACTGACGGTAATAATCAATAACCTTACCTGTCTCTCTGTCTGTCCGTCTTCTGTCTGTCTGTGCGTCTTCTCCACAAGACGATGAAGAAACAAAACTTTATTTATCCTTCAGAAAAAAGCATTGTGTTTTCAGATCGTCATGGAGACAGGGACCATCTGCTGAGCAGCGGGACGAGGGACACCGACTCACCCTGACGGACAGAGACGGAGGGACAGCGGGGGGGACAGAGGGGAGGACAGAGGGAGGGACAGAGGGAGGCGTGATGCTGTGATAATCTCTTTAGCACAGATTGGCTTCAGCTGTCACACTTAACACAACAACTTCACAACATTCAGAAATCAACTACACATCAGAGTACTTCTGAGTACTTGTACTGCACTGCAGGTACTACACCCACTGCAGCTGCACACTGTATATTTACAAACAAACAATAAACTTTATGAGTCTGAGGACGAAGCGTTTGACCTCTGGACTGATGTGGACAAAAAGAGGACGACTGATCGCAGACTCAGAGTCACATCTGAAACCTGCTCCAGACCCAAAACCACCTCAAGTCCCTCCAAGTACTGTGTGCTGCTGGTACTCTTACTGTATCAGAGTACTTTTACTGTGTGCTGCTGGTACTCTTACTGTATCAGAGTACTTGTACTGTGTGCTGCTGGTACTCTTACTGTAACAGAGTATTTGTACTGCAGTAGAGGGGCTGAGTACTCCATCAGTAAACAAATGTCAGTTTCTCCTTAAATTGTCAGTTTTCTGAACGGGCTTTGGTGTACTGCACACACACACACACACACACACACACACACACACTCTGTTAATGACAAACACATGTAGACTCCCCCCCACACACACAGCAGGAAGTGACCTCATCCTGACTCTCTGAATCAACACCACAGGAAACTGAGGGGTGGCTTTTCACAATAAAAGCCTGGTTAAACACATCATGGTCCCCCTCTGAACTCCTCTTGACTCCCTCTCTTGACTCCCCCTCTGGACTCCTCTTGTGGACTCCTCCTCTGGACTCCTCTTGTGGACTCCCCCTCTGGACTCCTCTTGTGGACTCCCCCTCTGGACTCCTCCTCTGGACTCCTCCTCTGGACTCCTCCTCTGGACTCCTCCTCCTCCTCCTGCAGCTCTTATTCCTCAGATTTGACGGACAGTCTGGGTCAGTGAGTTCAGTAATTATTGATCTGAATGGATCAATAACTTCACTGTCTGTGTTCTGATTTGGTTTTATGATTAATTATTAATCAGCTTTAATGATTGATTATTAATCAGCTTTAATGATTGATTATCAATCAGCTTTAATGATTGATTATTAATCGAATGAGTTTAATATCAACAGTCTCAGCTCTCTGCCTGTAAAAAACAGACTTTCAAGTCCAGCTTCTGTGTTGAAGAGGAAGATCATGAGACGAGAGCAGCCGCTGAGTCCCTGAGGACCTCAGGAGGAGACACTGAGACAGAGAGACAGAGAGGCTTTTGTGTTGAAGGTGCAGACAGGAAGTGTGGATGTGTGTTAGTTTTAACTTGACGGGGTGAAGTTCAGCTTCTGGTTTGAATTTTTTTTCCTTCAGAGGGAAAATTTCAGAAACACAAACAGCACAGAGACCAACACTGAGGCCAGGGACACTGGGAGGACCGGGACACTGAGAGGACCGGGACACTGAGAGGACCGGGACACTGAGAGGACCGGGACACTGAGAGGACTGGGACACAGTCAGACTGTTAAACTGGTTGTTAAACTGGTTGTTAAACTGGTGTTGAGCAGTGTTCAGCCTCAGATGGACGAGCGTCTGTGCAGCAGAAACAGGTGAGACTGATTTTATTCAGACGGTTAAAATTTAAAATCAGACTTACTGTGACCGAAGATGAATTTAAAAACTGACTTTATAAAAACTGATTTAATAA
>NC_142179.1:1120000-1147500 GCF_026936395.1 Plectropomus leopardus
GGAGAGAACCTAAACGGTGAGAACATGATCGGACTGAGTATTGATCAGTGATCAGACTGAATATTGATCAGTGATCAGACTGAATATTGATCAGTGATCAGACTGAGTATTGATCAGTGATCAGACTGAGTATTGATCAGTGATCAGACTGAATATTGATCAGTGATCAGACTGAGTATTGATCAGTGATCAGACTGAGTATTGATCAGTGATCAGACTGAGTATTGATCAGTGATCAGTATCTGCAGGTTCAGGCTCTGATGTGTTTCTAGGGCCAGGACCAGGACTAGGACAGGATCTGGACTCAGATGTGAAGGAGAGGTCCAGGTGTGTAGACCAGAGGTCAGAGTGGCCCTCATCAGGAAGACCAGGACTCAGACCTCCATCCAGACTGACCCAGGACCTGCTGAGACCCAGAGGGACCGCAGGACACAGACCAGAACCACAGAGGCCTCCTCTCAGGTCTGTTATTGATCCGCTCTGACAGTCTAATCCTGGTCCTGAACCTGCTCCTCATGTGTCTGTGTACTCTGCTCCAGGTCAGAATCAGGTCCAGGTCCAGGTCCCCTGCAGGTCTGGTTACAGAGACCAGGAGGAGGAGGAGGGTCCACCCATCTGTGTTCAGAGGCAGAGGTGGGATCAATGAGTGGATCAGTAATCAGATATTGATCAGTTATGTATTGATGACCTTTGACCTCTTTCTCTGTAGGTCAGCTGCAGCTGTCAATCACCGCGGGGGCGGGGCGGCTCAGCGTCCACAGTGAGTACTGCAGCAGCCAATCACAGCGCAGCTCTCATCTGCTGCATCTGGAGTCGAACTGCAAGCTGCAGCTCCACAGACAGACAGCAGGGGGCAGCACACACTCACACTGTCCTCTCCTCTGTCCTTTCTGTCCTCTCTCTGTCCCCCGTCTCTGTGTCTGTCCTCTGTGTCTCTGCAGTCCACAGGGCCAGAGGACTCAGGTCATGTGACTCGTATGTGAAGGTAACGAGACTCTGAAGAATCAGCAGCTTCAACTCTGCTGGAACAACTACACACTCTCTGTGTGTGTGTGTGTGTGTGTGTGTGTGTGTGTGTGTGTGTGTGCACGTGCAGTTGGCGGTGACCTCTGACCTCAGCATCAGGATGAAAACTCCGACCGTCCTGAACAACAGAAACCCTGAATACAAACACAAGTTTACACTGTGAGACACACACACACACACACACACACACACACACACACACACACGGAGCTCTCCCTGTTGTCTCACAGAGTGTGTATGTGTGTGTGTGTGTCTTTCAGGTGTCTCAGTGATGACGTCATCCTCGGCAGGTTGATGGTTTCAGTGTTCAGCAGGTCAGTGATGACATCACTCTGAACACGTTTATACAACAACAACAACAATAAACACACAATCTCTCCCTCTCTATACATATAGATAAATATATATATATGTATATATGTGTGTGTGTAGACATGAGGACAGACGAGGACATGTCCTCTCGGAGTAAACCTAAACTGTTGTTGTGTATAATGCCCCTCCCCCTCCCCCAGGTGCCGTCAGCTGATTGGCTGTATGAGCTTCGGGATCGGCTCTCTGGTCTCGTCCTCAAAGGTCAGTTCAAACCAATCAGCAGACAGAGAATCCTTCGCTGTGATTGGCTGAAGGGAGCTCGTTCCTTTGTTCCGTGTTCACGTGTCACTTCGAAAACGCGGGTCAGACACAGGAGGAGGCGTCACAGCGCGGTGATCACTTATTGATCAACTCATCAATAAGCTGATTGACTGCTGTTCGTCTGTATGGACATATATATATTAATATTATTCTGTATAATATTATTCTGTTTAATTTATTGTCAGGATTTTATAGACCAAGAGATCGATTCATTTATTGACTGATTGATTGATTAATTCATTGATTGATTGGTGAATAAGTTGCAGCCTTTGTTACACATCCTGACCTGTTTGCCCCGCCCCCTGTGCTACACAGCGTGTCATTGGTTGGTTTTACCTGCTGGGGGAGGAGTTTGGGCGGAGCAAACACCTGAGAGTGACTTCACAGTGGAACGGACCAATGAGGAGCCGCGAGGACACTCCAACACGCCGCGGTGAGTTCACGCGTCTGATTGGCTGGAAACAGTCATGTGACCTGCTCACAGCTGATTGGTTAACAGGGTTGCTCTGTTCATGCTGCTCAGTGATTGGCTGCTTTCAGCCACAAAACAACAACAACGAAACAAAAGGTTTATTTCTACAATTCTACAATTTCATTTAGCAGACGCTTTTATCCAAAGCGACGTACAACACAAGCAAGAATTTAGACTGAAGGAAAAAACCCTTAGTAAGTGCAAAAAGTGCTTCAGGTGTGATTGGTCACAGGTATTGCTGTCTAGTGGCAGAAGAAGTGCCGCACAGCCCCCCTTTTTTTTTTTTTTTGAAACCAAAGTAATAACCAGTAGTGATCTCAGCATCTGAGATTCAACAATCTCAGTATCACTACTTACGATGACAGTCAACATACAACATCACACAACTTTGTCAGTGCTAGATAATCATTAGGTGCTGGGTTTTGGACCTTCTGACTTAATTTACCCCAAAGGGCAAAGAGGAGAAGAGTCGGGTTAAGTGCCGAGGTGTTCTCGGAACAAATGAGTTTTCAGTTGTCTCTTAAAGGTAGAAAGGGACTCAGCAGATCGCACAGAGTTTGGAAGTTTGTTCCACCATTTGGGAACAACAGAAGAGAAGAGTCTGGCTGGAGATTTAGAGCCGTGCTGGGCTGGAAGCACCGGGCGTCTTTCGCATGCAGAGCGTAGTGGGCGAGAAGGAGAGTAGACCTGGATCGGGGATTCCAGGTAGGCTGGAGCAGTTCTTGTGATTGTTTTGAAGCCAAGAGAAGTGCTTTGAATTTGATCCTGGCTGCCACTGGAAGCCAGTGAAGAGAAATTAGCAGCGGGGTGACATGTGCTGTTTTGGGCTGGTTGAAGACCAGACGTGCTGCTGCATTCTGGATCATCTGAAGAGGTTTGAATGAGCATGCAGGGAGGCCTGCCAGAAGAGAGTTGTAGCAGTCAATGCGTGAGCTCACAAGAGCCTGAACCAGAAGCTGTGTGGCCTGTTGGGTCAGGAAGGGTCTGATCTTCCTGATGTTGTAGAGGGCATAACGGCAAGACCGAGAAACTGAGGCCACATGAACCTTAAAGGTCAGCTGGTCATCAATCATGACACCCAGGTTTCTGGCTGAGTTTGTGGGCACAAGTAGGCTCGAGTCAAGTTGGACACTGATCCGAGGCTGAGCAGATGGACAAGCTGGAAAGACCATGAGTTCGGTCTTAGACAGATTTAGCTGAAGGTGGCGTTCCTTCATCCATGTGGAGATATCAGCCAGACACGCTGATATCCGAGCTGAGACCATTCTGTCATCAGGTGGAAAGGAGAGGAAGAGCTGAGTGTCATCAGCATAGCAGTGGTAGGAGAAACCGTGGGAGCGGATCACTGCACCGAGTGAGGTGGTGTACAGAGAGAAGAGTAGGGGACCGAGCACCGACCCCTGAGGAACCCCTGTCGATAGGCCATGTGGCCTAGACACCTCTCCTCGCCATGACACTGAAGGATCTGCCTGTGAGGTAGGACTTGAACCACCATAGGACAGAACCTGAGATGCTGAGCTCAGAGAGTGCGGAGAGGAGGATTTGATGGTTCGCCGTGTCAAAGGCAGCAGACAGGTCCAGCAGCAGTAGGACAGAGGATTGACCAGCAGCTCGAGCCAGTCTCAGTGACTCAGTGACTGACAGGAGTGCAGTCTCAGTGGAGTGGTCACACCTGAAGCCAGACTGAAAGGAGTCGAGTAGGTTGTTGTTCCACAAGTGTTCAGAGACCTGGTTAAATACTGCGCGCTCCAGTATTTTCGACAGAAGTGGTAGAAGTGAGACTGGCCTGTAGTTTTCAACCTGGGCGGGGCTGAGATTAGGCTTTTTGAGCAGTGGGGTGACACGGGCTTGCTTAAAAGTAGCAGGAAAAGTGCCAGTTACACAGAGACGGCGACATGTTGAACATCCTGTCATGTGACGCAGACGCTCTGACTAATCCTGCAGTTTAAGTCAGTTTAATTCAGTTTAAATCAGTTTAATTCAGTTTAAATCAGTTTAAATCAGTTTAAATCAGTTTAAATCAGTTTAATTCAGTTTAAATCAGTTTGAATCAGTTTAAATCAGTTTAGTTCAGTTTAAATCAGTTTAATTCAGTTTAATTCAGTTTAGTTTAGTTTTATTTTTTATTGGTACCGTGGGAAACGTGTTTCCATGAACAGATCAGGTGTGAAATAAAAACAAACTGTCCTTCGGTCGTTTAGATCTGCTGACGGTGGTTTATACTGATGTAGCTGCTGATTGGCTGACATCTCTGACACGCCCCCCACAAGACAGGAAGCAAAGCTGCGAGCTGTTTGAGTTCGTTTACTGAAACATTTCCATGGAAACTGAAACAAAACGCTGCAGAGGTTTCAGACTGAGCGTGCTCAGAGACTTCAGGTACAAACACACGAATATTCAGCTTTTATTCAGAATACGACGACTCAAACAGCAGATTCTGTTCAAAAATCCCAAATTCTTCTCCAATGAAGACGAGATCTGTCAGGATTATTCAGGTTTTAGGAACTTTATTTAAACATGAACACAACAAACGAAAATCTTCATGCTGATCTGTAAATAATTCAACATGAGAATCTAAAGACGAGGACGTGTGAACGTTGACAAGTTCAGCCGGAAACATCGACGGTGAGAAGAGCTCAGCAGACCCACTGTAACACACACACACGCACACACACACACACACACACACACACACACACACGCACACACGCACACACGCATGCATGCACAGACACACACACACACACACACACAACCAGAGCGTCCCGTATGGAAACCTATCTGTTATATTTATAGTATAGTGTGTGTGTCTGTGTGTCTGTGTGTGTGTGTTTTTGTGTGGGTGTGTGTGTCTGTGTGTCTGTGTGTGTTTTTGTGTGTGTCTGTGTGTGTGTGTGTTTGTGTGTGCGTGTGTGTGTGTCTGTGTGTGTGTGGGGGGGGGCAGTGGTAGATGTATATTAAAACTGACTCCTGCTCCCTCTCTCTCTGTCTCTCTCTGTCCCCGGGGGTCCACATGGTTACCATGGTGATGAGAAGCTGCCCGGTAACCATGTGACCCTCACAATACCCCCCCCCATAAACCCCTCCCCTCTCTCTCTCATCACTTCACTGTGACTCTCGCTCGCCCGATCAGATCACAGACGGAGACACCACAGAAGAAGAAACAAACACACTCCTGCCTGTTTGTTTGTTTGTTTGTTTGTTTGTTTGTTTTCTGCTGTCTGTCTGTCTGTGCAGCAGCAGCTGGACTCATAGCCTCACAGGTCCAAGTCCAGGTCCAGGTCCTGTCAGCAGACGCTCTGTGGATCTGATGGTTTGTAGGAAACAGTTTCAGTGGATGATGGTTCAGAGTGTTCTGTAGGAGGAGGACTGTGCTGGATTCAGGTTTAAGGTCTTCAGGTTGTTGGTTCTGGATCTGAGTGAGCTTCTGTTTTTTTTAAGACTCGGACTCAAAGACTCGAGTTTTGAAACAGAGCAGAGTTTGAAGCTGCTGTGGTGACGTGAGGCTGAAACACAAACTTCTGCCATAGTCGGCCAGTCCTGGTCTAGTCAGTCCTGGTCCGGTCAGTCCTGGTCCGATCACTCCCCATCCGGTCTAGGTGGTCAGGATGTTCTGGAAGAACACTGCGTGGTCGTGGGACGATGCAGTGGGTCATGATGATGATGATGCTGGTTATTTGCTTGCAGCAGACCTCAGGAGGACTCCGGAGTCGGCTCCAGATACTGACCTGAACCACTTCACAGCCACTGCAGCCAAGACCAACCTGAGCCACTTCAGCACCTCCTCCGGGCTCAGAGACCAGATCGACCACAGCCTGACCTCCAGTCGCCCCCAGAGCCTCCAGCCCACCAACCTCAGCAGCTCGGTGTCCACGCTGCACGCCAACCGGCTTCAGGCGGCCGGAGACGGCGGCAGCAGCCAGCGACTGACGGTGAGTCACATGACACCAACATGCAAACAGAACTCAGTCACACGACCTCAGACAGGAAACAGTGTTTTAGATTACTTTGGGCTGACAGAGAGAGAGGTGAGGAGGGACTCGAACCTGCGGCTGCTGCAGCACAGCTTCTGTGCACAAACATATCTGAGCAGGTGAATCTTTGTATCTGAGCAGGTGAATCTTTGTATCTGAGCAGGTGAATCTTTGCTCAGATGCTCATGTTATTGTTAACCAATCAAATCAGTGACGTCGTCACACACACAGGAGATTGATGGGTTCAGTTCAGAGTGTGTTCTGGTTTATTAAACGTGTGTGTGTGTTTACTGTTTTTCTTTACAGAATCATGAAAGATTCACATGCGATGAATTATAGAGTGAAGCTTCTGCTGTTCACACAATATAGGAAACACACACACACACACACACACTCTCTCTCCCTCACTCACTCACACACACACACACACACACACACACACTCTCTCTCCCTCACTCACTCACACACACACACACACACACACACACACACACTCTCTCTCTCCCTCACTCACTCACACACACACACACACACACACACACACACACACACACACACACACACACACACACACACACTCTCTCTCTCCCTCACTCACTCACACACACACACACACACACACACACACACACACACACACACACACACACACACACACACACACACACACACTCACACACACACACTCTCTCCCTCACTCACTCACACACACACACACACACACACATATTGCCTTCTCTGTGAGGACTGATCAGCTCTAAATCAGACTTTTGTACCAGTGAACTTGCCGTCTCTGCCTCACTTGTCATATATGTATTAGTTACCATAGCAACCGGACCAGCCAGTCTCTCCCAGTACATACACCAAACTGGGACCAGGACCAGGACTACAGATCAGAGTAGAGAGCAGCAGATCCTAAAGGACGGTGTTCACACGGGGAACTCAGGAAGTGTGTGTCTTATCAGCGGATACACGCCATGTTTTCCTGACTGTGTGTGTGTGTGTGTGTGTGTGTGTGGGAACCATCAGTCAGAAGAATAGCAGGAAACTCACACACACACACACACACACTCACTCAACTGTTGACGCTCTCACAAACAGTTTCACCAGCACCAGCCAGACCAACCAGACCAGTTCAGACCTGATTCTGGTTCTGTAGTTCTGGTTCAGAGGTTCTGAATCTGGAATACATCATCTGGAGCCTCTGAGGACGCTGGTGGACACCTGGAGCTTCAGTTGGACCAGTTCATGTCCTCTTACTCTGGACCAGCATCAGCCGAGGCTCTGGTTTTATTAAACCTGGAGCTGAGACAGGCGCGGATCAGTCCTGCTCCTGGTCCTGGATCAGTCCTGCTCCTGGTGGTTGATCAGATGGACGGGCGGAGCTGCAGGATCTGAAGTCCTGGTCCTGAGCCGCGGTCATGCACACAATCCACCGTCTGTGTCGAGTCTGCATCGGACAGAAGCTGCCGCAGGTCAGAGTCCCCGATTACAGCTCTGCTCTCAGAGGTCAGGTTCTCCTTAGAACAGCAGTTTAATGGTTCGAGAGTGAGAACCTCCTCAGACTTGTTCTCAAACAGGACGAGCACTTTTTGTCTCCTCACTGCCTCCAACTCTCCTGCTGCTTCACAGCCTGTTGCATGATTTTAAGACATTTCTCAGTCTGATAAGACAGATGGGCAGAACCCAGCAGAACCCAGCAGAACCCAGCAGAACACAGAGTGTGTTAGAGAAATAGAGAGAGCAGTTAGATTTTATCTGTGTGTGCAGTGAGTGTGTGTAGTGAGTGTGTGCAGTGAGTGTGTGCAGTGAGTGTGTGCAGTGAGTGTGTGCAGTGAGTGTGTGTAGTGAGTGTGTGCAGTGAGTGTGTGCAGTGAGTGTGTGTAGTGAGTGTGTGCAGTGAGTGTGTGTAGTGAGTGTGTGCAGTGAGTGTGTGCAGTGAGTGTGTGTAGTGAGTGTGTGCAGTGAGTGTGTGCAGTGAGTGTGTGTAGTGAGTGTGTGCAGTGAGTGTGTGTAGTGAGTGTGTGCTGCAGTTGTTCAGTCTTTAAATCGTCAGTTTTTTGAATGGGGTTTGGTCTGATTTGTTCACTGACAAACTGATTGGCTGCACAGTGTGATGTCACTGCAGGCTGCTTGGCATTTCCTGTTGTAACCTGCAGAGTTTCCTCTGTGTGTGTGTGTGTGTGTGTGTGTGTGTGTGTGTGTGTGTGTGTGTGTGTGTGTGAGAGAGAGAGAGAAAGAATGTGTTTCTAGTCCAGCAGGTCAAATAAATGTTTCATGTCTTCATGTTTAAACCAGCTGTTGTGTGTGTGTGTGTGTGTGTGTGTGTGTGTGTGTGTGTGTGTGACAGGTTGATCAATAATTCAGTCACAGATTAAAACTGGATGATTATACTGAAAAACTGCAGCTGACAGGAGAGAGAGAATTACAGTGTGTGTGTGTGCGTGTGTGTGTGTGTGTTTGTGTGTGTATGCGTTTGTGTGTGTGTGTATTAGTGTCTTCATGTCCTCTGAGTGTCCTTCCCCTACTCAGAGTTGCACCTCAGCTGCGCCTCCTCCTCTTGTTGAGGAGGTGCAGCATTGATCACATAGATAATAACGTCTGATAAAGTCTGAATCACAGAAACATTCAGCTCTGGTGGAAGCGCGGGGCTCCCTTCCATGGGATGATGTCACAGTGATGTCACTGTGCAGACGCGTTCTCTTCACAGTGTTGAGGAGGTAACCGGAGCGCTCCTGCACAGAAACACAAACAGAGGGTCCGTCCTCCCGCCCTGCAGGAGTTTTAATATCAGCCTGTCAGTCTGAACTCAGGGACATTTACCTTCCTTTGTGCAGAGAAAACTCTCAGGACGAGTCGACCTTTCCTTCGTCTGACAGCGTTTACTCAGTCACCATGGTAACAGCTCAGAGACCAGGACCCAGACATACACAGAGATGTTCTGACCACTCTGTCAACACACACACACACACACACACACACACACACACACACACACACACACACACAAAAACACACACACAGCGCCCCCTGCAGGCTGTAACCTGCAGCACGTTAAAATCAACATGAGAACTTTTACAGAGTTTGTGTCACACAAGAACCTGATGAACATGTATGTTGTATTAGTACACATATAAAAATACGTGTTCTGTAGGTATGATGACATGTATGTTGTGCGTGTCGTCCCCAGGTGAGCGTCGTTCGAGGAAAAGATGGTTTTGGATTCACGATCTGCTGCGACTGTCCGGTCAGAGTCCAGGCTGTAGACCCCGGTGAGTCAGCAACAACTCAACACTGGTAAAACACAAAACAACAACACAAACACAACAACAAAAACATACAACAACATCAACACAAACACGTGAACATCATGGCCGTTGTACTGAAATGCTCTTTTGAGCTTCTCTGTCGCCTGATTGGATGAAGGCAGCACTTTCAGAGCGGTGATTGGTCCCAACTGTAGTTAGAGGTTTTCCCTGTGAGACTTCAGGGTTCAGGGTTTAGGGGTCAGGATTCAGGATTCAGAGTTCAGAGTTCAGGGTTCAGGGTTCAGGGTTCAGGGTTCAGGGTTCAGGGTTCAGAGTTCAGGGTTCAGGGTTCAGAGTTCAGGGTTCAGGGTTCAGGGTTCAGAGTTCAGGGTTCAGGGTTCAGGGTTCAGAGTTCAGGGTTCAGGGTTCAGGGTCCTGTCTGTAACGTGGTCCGTGTCTTCAGGAGGTCCAGCTCATCAGTCCGGACTCCGTCAGGGAGACTCGGTTCTGCAGCTGAATGGACTTCCAGTGGAGACCTGGAAGTGCGTTGACCTTGCCCACGCCATCAGGTAGGCCCACCCCCTCCGAGTGTTTGTTTGTTTGTTTGTTTATTAAGACCCCCATTATCTTTAGTTTTAGACTGTAACTACTCTTCCTGGGGTCTCCATGATTCTTATTTACAATATTTCATGTACAAGATTACAAAGATACACATAACACAGCATTCATACGCAACAACAATACAACACACAACAATCAGCGACCGTCAACACACAGCAGCCAAAATAAGTTTCAGGGAGGCAACAGAAGACGACTCTGCAAAGACTGTCGAGTGGAATAATGATGTCTGTGTAAAAAAATGCCAGTTGACTATAAAGTAATTCTGGAGTTTCAGCTGTGATAATATTTCTAAAGAATAATGCTTTTCAAACTTAACCAGGCCAAACAATTATTCATCAAACTCACTCTTGTTCTCTACGAAAGAACAATCTTTGTTCTGTTTAATCCAACGTATTGACCCTAAGCCATTCTTCAGTTAGCTTTAATTCATTATTCAAAACTTTGCTCAGCTCTGCAGGCGTTTGTGCAGATGTAAATACTGTAGAATCATCTGCATACATTGCAGCGGTGGCGTGATCCAAAATCAAAGGTAAATCATTTATGAAAACTGAAAACAAAAGTGGCCCTAAACAACTTCCCTGTGGTACTCCACACCTCATGGCTCTTACCTCTACAGTCCAGTATTTTCCCTGTTGCTGAGATAACGTTTGATCCATTAAAGGTTCTTCAGAGCCATAATGACTCAACTTATCCAGTAATAACTTTTGATCAAGGACGTGGAATCCTGAGTGAGAGCGTGGTTTCCTGTTTCCTGTTTCCTGTTTCCTGTTTCCTGTTTCCTGTTTCCTGTCTGACTTTGTGTTTGGTGGTTCAGGAGCTCGTCTCAGATCGTTCTGGTGATCTGGAGAGGTTCACCTGAGCTCAGGTCAGGATGTGATGCTTTGCTTCGCCCACCGACACTCAGCCAGGTGAGTCTTTGAAAAAAACACAGTCTGACACCTGCCGGTCACAACAGGAAGTGACACTGTCTACTTCCTGTTTCCCAGACAACAGGCAGGAAGCTGCTGCCTCACCCCGCCCACAGCAAACATGAACGCCGCCGGGGTCAAGGATTGGCGGTCCGGTCCAGTTTAGGAGCTCTGGGGTCTCTGTGGAGGGACAGAAAGGAGGAGCGAGAGGAGGAGCAGGAGGAGGAGGAGGAGGAGGAGGAGGAGGTGACAGGGTTCTCACCACACGCCGCTACGCTTAAAGGAACCCGGTTGACATCATCACACGGAGACAATTACATCATCCTGTCACCTGTCAGTCCAGGAGCACAGGTGAGTCTGAGGGGGTGTGGCCTGCAGGTGACTTAGAGACCCGCCTCCAGATCCACCAGACCCTGACTGAGAACCCAACCTGGATCCTTTCAGCTGACCGAGAACAAGAACACACAGAACCAAACATACGACCTTTAACAGAACATAGAACATGATGCAGAACATCTCAGCTGACCTAGAACACTAACCTAGAACATTTCTACAGAACTACAGCATCACTGATGGTGCTTCTTCTGATGTAGAACCCAACATATGACTTTTCATAGAACATCAAACATGATGCAGAACATCTCAGCTGACCGAGAACAAGAACACACAGAACCAAACATACGACCTTTAACAGAACATGAGCATCAGCTGAGCGGAAGGTCCCTGATAATCTTTCCCCTGTCCTAGAACATAACTGAGAACCTTTCACCTACACCCTTACCTACAACCCCGAGGCTTACTGAGAACGTTCATGACTCTGTCAGTCAGACGGAGAACCGTCATCACGTTCTTTGTCGAACGCATTCTCCATCTGTTCTGTCTCTGTGTTCCAGCTGCTGCAGCCGATTTATCACGACAGGAACGGAACAATCGGTACGACGTCCTCACTGAGTATTAATTGAGCATCCTGAGTATTGATAAATGTATTGATTAGGAACCTGTTTTATTGATCTCCAGGCCGTCTGTACCAGACTCACCCCAGCAGAACCCAAAATCTCCTCCACGACCCACGACCTGGGTCATCACGGCGACCGTTCACCGGCTGCACCTCTACCCTGCCCCCGCCTCCCTCCCCCTCCCCCCCACCCCCCCCACCCGGTAACCACGGCAACTACCAGAACTGCACCATCGTCCAATCACATCTGCCCTGCTCCACCTACGGAACCTATGTCACCCTGGCGCCCAAAACCCTCATCTTCCCCATCTTTGTCCAGGTCAGAACCCAGAACACAATCCACAATGCTAGAGCCCAGAACCCTCATCTTCCCCATCTTCCTCAAGTTCAGAAAGAACTTATCGAGAGAACCAATCCAAAACTGTGAGACCTAGACCTGGTACAGGGTATACACGAGAACCTTAAACCTGACTCAGAGACCAGAATAAAATATTTGAACTGAGGACCCTCAACTTTCTGATCCAGGTCCTGGTGGAAACCTGGACACATGTACTGAACCTGAACTGCATCAAAGATCCTCAGCTTAAAACATTTGGTCATAATCAGAACCCAGAACCTTTTACCTGACCCAGAACTGACCTAGACCTAGAACATCTCACCCAATTGAGAACATCATCAGAACCTTAAACCTGTTGTGATCAGCAGTGTTCTAACTGTCACAGCGTCTCTCCTGTGTGATCAGTCGGTGGCGTCCTCTGCAGAGCGTCAGCCGTCAGAGAACCAGAGAGAACGTCAAGAACAGCCAGTGTTCCTCTGGTTATTCCTCTGCTCATCACAAACACACTTCACTGCACCCACATTTACCGCCGTCATCTTTTCTCCTGTGCTCACGCTGTTGTGTTCACATGCTGTTGTTGTTTACAGCCTCTGGATCTGTGCAGTCCAGACAGAACCCTGCTGATGTCAGAGGAGATGGTTCTGCATCAGGCCGACGTGCTGCCTGCTAAGGTAAAACTGTCAATATACTGTCATGTTCCCGAGGGAACCTGGACACAACATGTGTGTGGCTTTCCAACTCTCCCACTTTTAAGAACAACCAGCTTCACAGTACCGAACAGCCAAAACAGCGGTTTACTGACTCAGACGTGAGCACGCCAAAACATAACAAACAAAAACATACACTTCAAGTCTCTAACCTGAACTGAAAAACAGGAGAGAACGTTCAGCAAAAGGTCAAAGTTAACAACACAATTAACCAGAAAAAGGCCAAAAAGGCAATGATCATTCACAAAGCACAAAAAATACACATTTCAGAGGAACCAATCCTGCAGCAGCCAGGCCCTTCACCTGCAGCTCAACAGCCGCCCATATAACATACTATAAACATACTAGGAACATACTGTAAACATACCGTAAACATACTGTAAACATACCGTAAACATACTAGGAACATACTGTAAACATACCGTAAACATACTGTAAACATACTAGGAACATACTGTAAACATACCGTAAACATACTGTAAACATACAGTAAACATACTAGGAACATACTGTAAACATACCGTAAACATACTAGGAACATACTGTAAACATACTGTAAACATACTAGGAACATACTGTAAACATACTAGGAACATACTGTAAACATACTGTAAACATACTAGGAACATACTGTAAACATACTGTAAACATACTAGGAACATACTGTAAACATACTAGGAACATACTGTAAACATACTAGGAACATACTGTAAACATACTGTAAACACTCAGATTACAAACAGAACCCATTAGTTTCCAATCTGAAACTGACGTTCCTTATAGAACTGTTCTGCCTCAGTCTGTGCTGAACACAACATAGAACCACAGTATGTAGAATTGTTCTGTGTCTGCGGAACACACTCATACCCTAATGATGTGTGTGTGTGCGTGTGTGTGTGTGTGTGTGCGCATCAGGTGACCGTGTTGATCTACAGCGACCTGCTACTGTTCACCAGAGAGGACGAAGCTGGACGCTGCAATGTTCTCCAGAGTCCAACGTTCCTCAACACGCTGCAGCTCCGAGATGGTAACACACAACAACACAAACTACATAACAACACATACAACAACACACACACTAACACACACTACATAACAACACACACTGAACACACAGCAACTGAGCCAACATGAAAGTGTGTGTAGTTTGTGATTTTATTGTGAAAGTGTTTTATAATAATTAATTTATAATAATTAATATAATTTATAATTACGATGATGATGATTGTTGTAGACCTCTGTAGTATTTGTACAATATAATCTGTGTAATATCAGGTATCTGTTTAATATCAGATATAATCTGTGTAATCTGTATAAATGATTCATTGTTACTGAAATAAAACTCAGTGAGACTGAAGTTCATCAGTCACAGAGCTCACAGTGTGTGTGTGTGTGTGTGTGTGTGTGTGTGTGTGTGTGTGTGTGTTCAGTGGTGTCGGAGCCGCTGCAGATCTACTTCCTGCAGAGCTCTCAGGGATGTTGGCGTTGTCTCTTCAGTCTCGAGGCGTTCAGCATTGAGCAGAAGCTCCGAGTCTCCCTCTGTCTCCATGACAACATCCAGCTGCATCTGATCGCCACGGAGACTGCACACACACACCAGGTACACACTGACAACACACACACACATCATTGTGTCAAATAGACAGTTGACATGACAACACTCAGCAGCAGCAGTGTTGATTGGTCAGTGTGGAGCAGTGCATGCTGGTAGTTGTAGGTTTTCTGTTTTGATACAAACACTTTAAACTGTTCACCTCCTCTCTTCCCCTCCTCCCCCTCCTTCACCACCTCCTCCTCCACCACTCCCCCTGCCTTCTCCTCTCTCCCCTCCTCTCCTCTCCTGCTCTTCTCTCCTCCTCTCCTCCTCTTTCCTCCTCCTCAGCCCTCAGACCTCCCCTCAGACTTTGGCCTCCTCTCGCTCAGTCAGTCTGACCTCCTCTATCATCCCTCCTCTCCTTACTCCTCGTGTGATCCTCCTCTCCTCCCCCCCTCCTCCCTCTGTGACCCCCTCAGACCCTCCTCCCCCTCTTCTTACTCTCCTAGCTCTCCCTTCTCGTCCTCCATTCCTCCTCCGCCCTTCTCCACTCTCTCCCCATACACCTCCTCTTCCTTACCTCCTTCCAGGACCTTCACCACCTCACCGCAGCTCCTACCCCCACCTCCCCACTTCTCCACCACCCACAGGAGTCCAGTGTGGAAGGAGAGAGGAGCCGAGGAGGAGGAGGACATGAGGAAGAGGAGACAGCAGGAGGTGGAGGAGGAAAGGCAGCAGGGGGAGGGCGAGAGTGCCTCCGAAACCTCAGAGAGCTTGGGAGGAGGCGGGGGGCGGGGTTTCCTGCTCAGCCCCGCCCAGCTCCTGATGAGGGAAGAGGAGGACAGCGAGGAGGAGGAGGAGGAGGAGCTGACCTCCTTTAGACCTGCAGGTCAGTCTCAAACATCGAGAACATGAAGCACCCTGTTCTCCGTCTGTTCTTCAGAACATTGATGATCATTGATTGTTTCTGTTCCTTTAGTTCTGCGCCGCTCGCTCTCTGAGGGTTCTCTGCTGCAGGAACCTCGGTCTCCTCGCTTCCTGTCTGACAGCACCATCCATCGACTTGCCGGACATGCCACCTTCGACGTGGACACTGGCCCCGCCCCCGGGCCCCCCTCCATCAGCGCCTTGAGGAACCAGCTGACCAAAGAGGGCGGTTCTCTGCACCACATGCTGCTGCTGCTCAACGGCTCCAAGGTACCGCACCCACCGACCAATCAAAACCCTGTCTGTAACCATCCACCGACCAATCACATCCCTGTCTGTAACCATCCAGCAACCAATCACATCACTGTCTGTAACCATCCACCGACCAATCACATCCCTGTCTGTAACCATCCACCGACCAATCACATCCCTGTCTGTAACCATCCACCGACCAATCACATCCCTGTCTGTAACCATCCAGCAACCAATCACATCACTGTCATTTCCCGGAGTCTGGATTGTCTTTTCTTTTTTATGGATCCGTGAACCCCCCCCCCCCCCCATCCTGTAGGAACCATTAGCCAGCATTGTGGGAACGCTTCCTGCTGGTTGGGCAGCAGATATCAGCAGAGTTTGATAGAAACAGATCTTAGCTGTGTTTTTGTTTTTTTCAGGATTCAGAGTTCAGAAACCTTCAACTGAAGAAGAAAACCAAGAACCTGTACGTACACACACTGAGCTCACTCTGAACACACACTGAGCACACTCTGAACACACACTGAGCACACTCTGAACACACACTGAGCACACTCTGAACACACACTGAACACACACTGAGCACACTCTGAACACACTCTGAACACACACTGAACACACACTGAGCACACTCTGAACACACTCTGAACACACACTGAGCACACTCTGAACACACTCTGAACACACACTGAACACACACTGAGCACACTCTGAACACACACTGAGCACACTCTGAACACACACTGAGCACACTCTGAACACACTCTGAACACACATTGAGCACACTCTGAACACACACTGAGCACACTCTGAACACACACTGAGCACACTCTGAACACACACTGAGCACACACTGAGCACACTCTGAACACACTCTGAACACACACTGAGCACACTCTGAACACACTCTGAACACACACTGAGCACACTCTGAACACACTCTGAACACACACTGAGCACACTCTGAACACACTCTGAACACACACTGAGCACACTCTGAACACACACTGAGCACACTCTGAACACACACTGAACACACATACTGCCCAAATATGGTCAGCAGTTCCTGTTGGTCAGTACTTCTATTTCTTCTGACTTCCTGTCTCCTCAGAGCCACTGATGTTCGGAGTCGCTTGCTGTTTCTACGGCGACGCAGAACCAGTGCCTGTAAACATGGCAACAGTTTGGAGAAAGCCCTGAGGAACCACAGGTAGGGTACTGGTTATACTGGTGACACTAATGTTAGTGGTGACTTTGGTGGTACTGGTGGTACTGGTGGGACTGGTTCGGAGCCCAGTGGGTCCAGTCAGCTGTATGTGTTTTTCAGACCGTCCATGAAGGAGGTGCTGCGGTGGGCGGAGAGTCTGGAGGCTCTGCTGACCAATCAATGTAAGACACATCACTTCCTGTTAGGGACAGAGGGGGCGAGACTTAAATGTGCTCTGTCTCTGTGGGCGGAGCTACCTATAGGCTGAACAGTCTCCCTGCTATCTTCTGATTGGTCAGATGGTCTGGCAGTGTTCCGTCACTTCCTGAGGTCAGAGTTCAGTGAGGAGAACCTCGACTTCTGGTTGGCTGTCGAGAGATTCAAGAGGACACGCCCCCTCAGCAAGATGGCCGCCAGAGCCGCCAAAATCTACGATGAGTTCATCTCAACGGATGCAGAGAGACAGGTACCTGTGTGTCCACCTCTCTGTCCACCTGTCTCACTGTCCATCTGTCCACCTGTCCACCTGTCCATCTGTCTGTCTCACTGTCCCTTTGTCTATCTGTCCCTCTGTCCAGCTGTCTATCTGTCTGTCCTCTGATTGGTCCTCTGATGCTAACCCCCCCCCTCCCCGTCTGTCTCCAGGTCAACGTGGACTCATCTGTCAGAGAATCAACCAATCAGAGCCTGCGTCTGGGTGTTGGCCCCGCCTCCTTCCAGCTGGCTCAGGATCAGATTTTCGGCTTGATGGAGGCGGACTGTTACCCACGATTCCTCAGGTCCCGCCTCTACGCCCAGCTGGCCAATCAGGGTGGTCAGACGGCCACAGAGTCATCCAATCAGAGCGGAGCTGGGTCTGCAGCTGTTGGCCAATCATGAGTGAGGAGACGGAGGCTGACCGTCTTCTGATTGTGAACACCAGCTCCAGTCAGAGAAGAAACCTGTTGCATCATGGGAAATGTAGTTTACAGTGTTTTGGACTTCACATCAACAACAAAAACAACAACAAAGTCAAAAATGACAACAGAAACAACTAAATAACAACAATAAATCAGAACAAAAACAATGACAAAGACAAGAACAGCATCCACAACCACAAATATGACCACAAATACAACAACAAATACAACCACAAATACAACCACAAATACGACAACAAATACGACAACAAATACAACCACAAATACGACAACAAATACAACAACAAATACGACCACAAATACAACAACAAATACGACCACAAATACAACAACAAATACGACCACAAATACAACAACAAATACGACCACAAATACAACAACAAATACGACCACAAATACAACAACAAATACAACCACAAATACGACAACAAATACGACAACAAATACAACCACAAATACGACAACAAATACAACAACAAATACGACCACAAATACAACAACAAATACGACAACAAATACAACAACAAATACGACCACAAATACAACAACAAATACGACAACAAATACAACCACAAATACAACAACAAATACAACCACAAATACAACAACAAATACAACCACAAATACAACAACAAATACAACCACAAATACAACAACAAATACAACCACAAATACAACAAATACGACCACAAATACAACAACAAATACGACAACAAATACGACAACAAATACAACCACAAATACGACAACAAATACGACAACAAATACAACCACAAATACAACAACAAATACAACAACAAATATAACCACAAATACAACAACAGCAACGCAACACTGACAACTACGTCACCAATAAGAAATGAGTTGTTACAATTTTAAAAACTGTAAACATGCAGCTTCAGCTTTTCTTTAAAATTCCCCAAAAGTTCTTAGAAAAATTGAAAATCCAAAATCCCCAAAAAGTTAGAGCAAAATGAAACGACAAACTCAGATTTTAAACATTTAAAAATTTTGACTGAAAAAACATGAACTACCAAAACCAAACCCTGCTGCAGGATTTCAGCTGTCAGACATCAAAGGGTCCGTTTTTACAATATCTAACAAACAAATTTTAGAGACCTAAAATTTTTTTTAAAAACCTTAAAAAGTGTTTAAAAAAGCCTCAACTATTTTACTTACTAGTAAGGGGGGGGGGTGTTGGCGGCTGCAGACGAGCCAAAGACGAGACGTCTGAACCCTCTGGGCTCCGGACGTTAACCCTTTGAAACCCGGGCCAAAAACAAAAACAACACATGGTCCCAAAACTGCAAGAAAACAGAAAATAATCTGAAAAGAAGCAAAAACAGAAGAAAATGAACAAAAACAAACAAGAAAACGACCCCAAAAAGTGCTGATTTTCTAACAAATGTATTCATTCTTTTTTTCTTTGTAACATAATTTTAAATATGAAATAAAAACAATTATGACAAAGTGTTTTAGACATTTCTCTCTAATTTGTCATATATATATATATCTTTCTAACGCCCCTCCTTTTTAGGTCATTTTGGGGTCACTCTGCTCTCACCTTTCACTGATTTCTTCTTTTCTTGCTCAGTGGATCATTTTCTGAAGTGAGACATATTTTCTCGGGTTTTAAAGGGTTAACAGCTTGTGAATGGGTTAAACGCAGCACCAGAGAACTGATGTTGATCCAGGGTTGAAAGGGTTAAATAAGCGTTTGTGGTTTTAACGTCAGTTTGTCTGATTTCAGAGCAGCAGAGACGTTTGAGACGTCCGTCTGATTTTTAATAACAGCTGATGGAAAAACAATAAATCAATAAATCTGTCGATAAACTCTCTTCTTCTTCTTTGGTGTGATTTCTGTCCCCCAACAGGAAGCAGACAGCAGGAGGTCAAAGGTCACAGGTGAGAGATTCAGTCTGTGCAGATCATGTTAGGGAACATTCCCACAACACTGGCCAACGTTCCCTACAGGTTGTAATAATGTTTAACAGAAAACGTTTCAATGTAACGTTCAGAGAACGTTTTAAGGATGTTTATGTTTTTAGATAATGTTTCTGTGAGGTTAAATAAGACGTAACGTTTGAACTGAAACACCTGAGGATGTTTTGGTGATGTTGAGAGGTGACAGATCAGAGAATGTTCTTTATGAAACGTTCCCACAATGTTACATTAGAACAAAGGAAGAACGTTTTCAAAGCAACATTCAGAACGTGATATTTGAGGACTGAGATTGTTTTTAATAAAAATGTCATGTGATATGATGACAATAAGAAAATATTTTAAATGTGTTTTGATGTCTATGGAGAACGTTCCCTGAACTTTAAGAAAAACGTTCTGGGAACACAAAGATAACTTGCCACATTGCATTGGTTTCATTGTTACATTTTCAGAACGTTTTTAGAACCAAACTTTGCTGGCTGAGATGTTCAGTGTTTGTTGATGTGACGGCTGGAGACGCAGAGAGGAGCTCCAAAGACACGTCTGAGAGCGCCTCCTGCTGGACCACACATGGCCCTCACACATTATTATTATTAGTAGTATTATTATTATAAGTAGTAGTAGTAGTAGTAGTAGTAGTAGTAGTAGTAGTAGTAGTAGTAGTAGTATTTCCTGGTAGGTTATTTTTAAACATTAGTGCCGTTTAAAATTTCACAGGATCTATAAATTATAATTCTGATGTTTCTGAGTTTTTTCAAAGACTGAAGTTATTGTGAAAGACATGTGAACGTCCGTCCACCTCTGAGGACACACGTCCTCCACGCAGCCTGAAATACACAGAGACAACATCACTGTCCAACAACTGAGACACAGTGAGACGGACTGAGAGCTTTTATTACACACAAAAAGGAGGAACACAGCAGGGACATAGAACTTCAGTCCATCAGGGACAGTTGAGGACAGTCAGGGACAGAGACAGTCCATCAGTCTGTCAGAGACAGACAGAATCTCAGTCCGTCAAGGACAGAAAGGGACAGTCAGGGACACTTAGAGAAAGACAGTCCATCGGTCTGTCAGTGACAGGCAGAACAGAGTCTCAGTCCATCAGGGATATACAGGGAGAGTCAGGGACAGTTGGGGACAGACAGGGGCAGTCCATCAACCCGACAGAGGACCTGTCCTTTGGTTCTACCCGGCCAGGATGTGTTTGACAAACTCGGTGTAGTTGATGTGTCCGTTGGCGTCCTCCTGTCCCACCATCAGCCTGTCCACCTCGTGCTCCGTCATCTTCTCGCCCAGCGTGGACAGGACGTGGCGGAGCTCCGCCCCCATCACGGTGCCGTTGCCCTCCTTGTCGAAGACGCGCAGTCCCTCCACGAAGTCCTCGAAGGTGCCCTGCTCCTTGGAGCGCGCCACGTGCTGCAGCATCGGCAGGAAGCTGTCGAAGTCCAGCAGCTTGGCGTGCATCTCCTCCGCCTTCGGCCGGCCGAGCAGCTTCAGCACGTCCTCGTTGGTGGGGTTGTGTCCGAGCGCTCGCATCACGTCTCCGCACTGAGCGTAGGTGATCTTCATCTCGCCCGCCGGCGTCTCGTCGAACAGCGTGAAGGCGTCTCTGAACTCCTCGATCTGGTCGGCGGTAAACTCGACCACGATGCTCTTCAGGTCCACCTCCGGCGGCTTCGGCTCTGGTTCGGCGGGTTTGGGCGGCGGCGGAGGCTCCTCCTTCTTCGCCTCCACCTTCTTCACCTCTGGCTTCTTCGGTTCCACTTTTTTCGGAGCCATGCTGCGGAGAGGACGGACAGAGACGGCGGCATTTTATAGCAGCTGGAGGCGGGACAGAATAACCAGACGGAGACACATAGACAGAGAGACAGAGAGAGACAGAGAGAGACACAGCGGGGCGACCAAAGATGGAAGAAAACTGGAATAGAAACACTCAGAGAGACGATAAGAGACGGACGATAAGACTCAACCAGAGACTCTGCAGGTGGAGTCCTGACCTTCGGCACCGCTGAGCTAAAGGACTGCCAAATGTCCCCAGAGTAACATTTCAAAAACATACTGTCCCCAAAAGACACAGAAAAACCAGTCCCCTCATCAGTGACCTGGAAGATGGACCACTGTGACTCCAGACTTGAGTCCTAACTGGAACCGAGTCTCTCAAGGCTCTGAACTAGCAAACAGAAACTGGAACGTGATGGACGTTTGTGTGTGATGTGACAGACACTTTGAGACAGACAGATAGACAGACAAAGACAGACAGCGACAGAATCAGTTGATCAGAGTCAGCAGAATAAAACCCACATCATTAGAATTAATAGAGTCTGTCAGGGATCTGCAGGTGTTCTGGTTCCTACAGGTTTTGGTCTGCAGCAGGTTTTGGTCTGCAGCAGGTCTTGGTCTGCAGCAGGAGAAAAGATGTCTCAGAGCTCGTTGACGAATAAACACCAACAAAAACATTAAAGATCTAAAAACTACAAATATGAATCATCGACACAAGACTACAAAGGGTTAAAATGTGTTCGACAGACACCAAATCAATAAATACTCTATAAAGTGATCAGGCCAAGGTTTGTGTGTGTGTGTGTGTGTGTGTGTGTGTGTGTGTGTGTGTGAACTCTGTTAATATGTTGAAACAAAGCAGCTTCTCTGTCTGTCTCTCTGTCCCTGTCTCTTCGGTCTCTATTTCTGTCCTGTCCCTGGGTGTCTCTGGAGGCGTTGTCCCTGTGGACCGTCTCAGTGGGCGTCATTAAAATTCCTGCTGTGATAAGACAGTGATTACCCAGAATGCTCTCTGTGTCCTTCAGTCTTTAAATAACAGTGATGACAGAGTCCAAAGTGGCAGAGGGACAGGGGACAGGCGTCCAACTGGGACAACTTTTAATGAGTCCATCTTTAAGACCATCAGACCCCAGATGTTAAAAATACTCTGAAAATTAACCCTTTAGGGACATCCTTCCTGTTGTGATAACTGTGTGTGTGTTGATGCATGTGTCCTAAATGTAGTCCAGATTGTGTATTTGAGTGTAATCAGTGAATTTGCAGCTCAGCTCCTACAATAAGTCTAAAATACACTGTGGAAACTAAATAGTTACATTCAGACTGTTCAGGTCCAAAAATGCTCCATTGAAACCCATTCAAACTGACATTTTTGATCCCACAGCCATCAGAGCAGAAAAACAGGACTTGTATTATTTCTGGGTGTCATTCTGGGCTTTTGACTCTGAATTTGTCATTTTGACTATTTTCCACCTGATGAGGTCATTTTGACCATATTTGGCATCTGGAGGAAATACATGCTATTTCCACTAGGTGACCTGTCACAGTCAATGTAGCTGCTGATCACTGACATATCCCAGACTGTCGGCAGCTACACTCACACACTGACATATCCCAGACTGTCAGCAGCTACACTCACACACTGACATATCCCAGACTGTCAGCAGCTACACTCACACACTGAGGAGGAGGATAAAATTGTATATATATTGTTTTCATCTACAAACATAGTGTCATCGTGACAAAAACCTGGCATTTACAGGGTTAAAATTTTGAAAATTTACTGATATCTGATATTTCTGATTAGGACTGATGTTGGTTAAAAATAAACTTAATGAAAGTAGAAAATCATATTAATGTATAATATTTTTAAATCCTGATTTTGAAAAGTGAATTCTGTGCTCAGAGATACGTGTGTGTTTGATATTATTGTAGTAGAGCAGCAATAACAAACAAACAAAAAACAAACAAACAAACAAACAAACATACAGCCAATAATAAATCACTCTGAAGGTTCAGATCCAGAATCAAACTGTGAACGTTTAATAATTCACAACTACAATGAAATATTTATATTAAAAGAAACAAAATGAAACATTTTCAGAAACAAACTTACATTAAAACCACTTTTAAAATCACTTTATTACATATTAAAAACATAAATATGACATTATTACATATTAAAACATGAATATAACATTACTGTGTCACTTCATTAATAACTTTTGATTCAGCCTCTACATTAAAACATCATCTGAGATTTCACAACAAGACGATCTGAAGTCAAATCGACCAACAACGATTACATTTTTCTCCCAAATCTAAAACGTTTTCTCCTCGTCAGTCGACACGTGTCACTCACATGTGTGAGCGCCGTTAGCGTGTCAGGACGTCACATGTGACAGGAAACACACGTGTCAGATATGAGCGCCCAGCTGAGAGGCAGCTAATACTGATCACTGATTGGTTCACAATGTTAATCAGCTGATATTGATTGATTGATCTGATCTGATGTGAGAGCGCACAGCACTGCTGCATTCTGGGAAATCAGCAGGATCTGAAGACGGAGAAAGAAACCGATAAATCAATATGGATGATTGATTATATCAGAGAACAGACTGAGATTATTGATGATGAAAAACAACAGAAAAACTTTTGAATCAGATGGATTATAGAGACAAACACCAACGAGTTCCAGCAGCTGATCAACACATCATCAATCAGTACAAATGATTGATTATATCAGAGAGCAGACTGAGATTATTTTTATTAGTGGATGTTTTTGGGGCTTTTTTGGATAAGACAGAGAGTGAGTTTGAAAGGGGGAGAGAGAGGGGACGACATGCAGCAAAGGGCCGAGACCGGAGTCGAGCCTGCGACCCACTTCACCCACTGAGCCACCGACGCCCCCAGACTGAGATTATTGATGACGGAAAAACAGCATGAAGCACTGAGTGTGTATCAGCATCTGATCAATACATCATCAATCATCAATCAATACCTGATAGATCCCTCACAGGCAGCTTGTCTCTGACGGCTGAATCCAGATCAGCAAAAACCAGCTGCTGATCCCGGTCTGCATCCACCTGCGCACACAAACACGCACACACACACACACACTGTCAGAAGGTATGTCAGCAGGTGAGTCAGCAGGTGTGTTAGGGGGTGTGTCAGCAGGTGTACCTGTCAGCAGGTGTCTCAGCAGGTGAGTCAGCAAGTGTGTTAGGGGGTGTGTCAGCAGGTGTACCTGTCAGCAGGTGTCTCAGCAGGTGAGTCAGCAAGTGTGTTGGCAGGTGAGTGAGCCGGTGTACCTGTCAGCAGGTGAGTCAGCAGGTGTACCTGTCAGCAGGTGTACCTCTGAGGAGGTGAGTGAGCCGGTGTACCTGTCAGCAGGTGAGTCAGCAGGTGTACCTGTCAGCAGGTGTACCTGTCAGCAGGTGTCTCAGCAGGTGAGTCAGCAAGTGTGTTAGGGGGTGTGTCAGCAGGTGTACCTGTCAGCAGGTGTGTCAGCAGGTGTGTCAGCAGGTGTACCTGTCAGCAGGTGAGTCAGCAGGTGAGTCGGCCGGTGTGTGTTGGCAGGTGAGTCAGCAGGTGTACCTGTCAGCAGGTGTGTCAGCAGGTGTACCTGTCAGCAGGTGTACCTGTCAGCAGGTGAGTCAGCTGGTGTACCTGTCAGCAGGTGTACCTGTCAGCAGGTGAGTCAGCTGGTGTACCTGTCAGCAGTTGTGTCAGCAGGTGTCTCAGCAGGTGTACCTGTCAGCAGTTGAGTCAGCTGATGTACCTGTCAGCAGGTGTACCTGTCAGCAGGTGAGTCAGCTGGTGTACCTGTCAGCAGGTGTACCTGTCAGCAGGTGAGTCAGCTGGTGTACCTGTCAGCAGGTGTACCTGTCAGCAGGTGTGTCAGCAGGTGTACCTTTCAGAAGGTGAGTCAGCAGGTAAATCTGCAGCTGTGTCAGCAGGTGAGTCAGCAGGTGAGTCGGCAGGTATGTCAGCAGGTGAGTCAGCAGGTGTACCTGTCAGCAGGTGAGTCAGCAGGTGTACCTGTCAGCAGGCGTGTCAGCAGATGAGTCAGCAGGTGTACCTCTGAGGAGGTGAGTCAGCCGGTGTACCTGTCAGCAGGTGAGTCAGCTGGTGTACCTGTCAGCAGGTGTACCTGTCAGCAGTTGTGTCAGCAGGTGTACCTTTCTGCAGGTGTACCTGTGTCAGCAGGTGTAGCTGTCTGTAGTACCGGCTGATGGACACGATGTCTCTCTGAAATGTCTCCAGGCGTCTCCGCAGGGCGTGGCTGTTGTCTCCAAGGAGACCGAGCTGAGCAGCTCGCTGCTGCAGACGACATCGCAGCGTCTCATTGGAGCAGAGCAGCAGCATCACCAGGTCAGGACAGCCAATCTGAACACAGAGCAGAGGTAACCCGAGTTAATCTGAGTTAATCTGAGTCTCTCAATAATAGTTAATTGTAGTTAATATGAGTTAACACAGGTTAACCCGAGTTAATCAGAGTCAGTCATAGTTAATCATAGTTAAACATGGTTAATCCGAGTTTATCTGAGTTAATCGAAGTTAATTTGATTTCTTTTGAGTTTAAGTTCCTGGTCCTGGTTTAACACAGTCCAGGGTGCAATCCACAGGAGGCGGCAGCAAGCTCACTGATTGGTCAGTACCTGCTCCTGGAAGCTGAGAGCCTGGTGAACGTCTCGGGGGAACCCGTCCACGATGACCCCTGTGACCCCCCGTGGACCAATCAGCTGCCTCCTCAGCTCTGCAATGGTTTCCTCCTGAACACAGAATCGGGTTACAGACAAGTCACCTGAAGAGCTGGTCTAAGGTCTGAGGTCTGAGGTGAACTCTGACCTGCGCTCCCAGCTGGCCGTGGCCCATCATCTCTGAGATCACCTCCCACCTCCTGCTGGGGGAGGCGTGGCTCAGTAGCTGCCTCCGGAGCAGCTCGTCCAATGAGACGACTCCGAAGCCGAAGCGCCGAGCAAGCCTCGCTGCCTGAGTCCCCTTCCCACTTCCTGGACCACCTGAGGGGAACAAAGACGGTCAGGATCCACCTCATACTGGTTCTGGTTTATATCTCTTACTGGTAAGAGGTCTGAACAGGAACCAGTATTAGGTCAAAACTAAACTGTAGTTTAAAACTCTTACTGGTTCTGGTTCAGACCTCCTTACTGGTTCAGACCTGGTTTTGGTTCTGATCTTCTACTGGTTCTAGTTCAGACCTCTTACTGGTTCTGGTTCAGACCTCTTACTGGTTTTGGTTCAGACTTACTGGTTCTGGGTCAGACCTCTTACTGGTTTTGGTTCAGACCTCTTACCAGTTCTAGTTCTGACCTCTTAGTGGTCTGTGGTTCAGACTTCTCACTGGTTCTGGTTCAGACCTCTTACTGGTTTTGTTTCAGACCTTTAACTCGTTCTGGTTCAGATTTTCTTACCGATGATGAAGATGATGAGGGGACGTGGCCTCTGAGCAGTCAGACCACTGACTTCCTGCAGGAGTCCAGAACTTTCCGTCATGTCAGAGTCTGAGTCTATGGAGATCTGAGACTGGACTCGAGGCGGAAGAGGACCAGAAAGAGGAGCTGAGAGGAGGAACAGTTAGAGGGGTCACATCAAATCTCTGAGACTCTAAAATTATCTTTCTGTCTTTCTGTTCATTCCTGAACAACAAAGTTCCTCAAGAACTGAACTCCACAAGAAGTGAACTCCTCTTGAAACTGTACGCCTTGGATTCGGTTTGGGGTTCCAGAAACATGAACTCCATCTGAGATCCTGAAGAACTGCACTGCAGCTGAACACTCACACTGAGTAAATCTCTATGTTTTTCAGTCTCTTACCTTCGGTGCTGAACGCCTCTGTGTCTTGTTCCTTCCTCTCAGGGTTCACAGGCGGGGTCACTACGGGTCCAGGTGGAGCTGGGGGGAGGACTTTGGGTTCAGGAGCTGTTTTGGGGGGCACACATGGTGTCTTATTGCTGATGGAGGATACCACTGGTGTTGTTTGGGGTTCTGGATGCAAGTTTTGGAGTTTTCGGGGTACTATCGGAGGTAATGACG
>NC_142179.1:1152500-1195000 GCF_026936395.1 Plectropomus leopardus
GACGATTCCTCGAGGCCCCGGGGCCAGAGCCTGGGCTCCGCTCTGACCCCCCACACCAGGATCACCACCTCCAAGAACAAGGTACCTGTCACCTGCCGCCAGCTCCACATCTCCGACTCCTCCCACTGTGACAGCAGAGTCAGCCGAGTGAATTTAATTCACACAGTAAAATGTGCTGAGTGTACTCGCCGGCAGCCTCTGAACCTGGACCCACATCAGCTTCACTCTGTGTGGAGGTGAAATACATGCTGGGAGTTGTAGTTGACTCACGTTCCTCAGTTTTTCCATCTGCAGGCCTCCAGATACAGAGGAAGGGTCAGATCTCAGGCCCCGCCCCCAACAAGACAAAAACATCACAAACATCAAAAAAGACATAAGACATGCAGACGTATGTGCAATCTAAAATACGATAACATGTCAAGTCAAGTCTATGTTATTTATAGAGCCCATTTTCACGTGTACAATCTAAAATTAACATGTATGTATCGTATAAAATCATATAACATGTAATAATATGAAATAATATAACACGTGTAAGTACAGTATAACAGTCATATAACTGTGAGGCAGACGGGGCTGAAAATGTGAGTGTTCACGGCGGTTCATGTTTGATCCTGTGGACTCATGTTGTCACAGTGAGAACATGAATCATGAATTAATCATGTCGTTGTTGTTATTGTTTTTGTTGTTGTTATTGTTGTTGTAGCGCAGGAGCAGCCAGCAGGAGGAGCCGGAGGCCCTGCTGGACCTGATCCTGGAGAGTCAGGCTCAGAGACTGGAGGAGCAGAGAGCCAGCCTCAGCCTACTGCCCGACCCAGGACCCCCCGCTCTCTGTGGGGCCTGCTGCCCCAACCAGCCCCCCGTTCCCCCGCTGGACCTCTACTACATGCTCATACACTACCAGGTACATGACAGCAACATGACAACAACAACATGACAACAACAAGACAACAACATCATGTCAACATGACAACAACGTGACAGCAACACGACAACAACATCATGACAGCAACAAGAACACAACAAGAAAGCAACAAGAACACAACAAGACAACAACATGACAGTGTGTCAGCAACATGGCAACAATGTGACAGTAATGTAACGGCAACAGAACAATATGACAGTAACATGACTACATAATGTCAGCAACATGACAACATGACAACAAAATGACAACATCATGACAACATGACAACATGACAACAAGACAACAAGAAGACAACGTGACAACAACATCATGACACATGACAACAACAACATGACAACAATGTGACAGTAACATGACAACAACATCATGACAATATCATGACAGCGTTATATAAAAATGAAAAGCTCCATCTTAAACAAACTTCACGTAAATTTAAGCACATTGTGCTGATAATAGGCCAACTTCTCCTGACAGCGCTGTGGCTGTCAAACACTCAGCTGTTCTACAGTCAAAGTCCTTCACTGCATTCGGTTCTCAGCGATGCTTGTCTTATATCGCTGGCTGTTCGTGACGTCTGTCTAAACATGGCTTGAATGCGTTCTATCGACATTCTGTTGACTACGTCTCATATTTTAATTGAGGAAAAGATATATCGTAATTAATATCGTTATCGTTTTATCGCCCAGCCCTATTTCACAGTAAAAAGGAGGAGAGACGTACACTGTCCACCTGTCTCACTGTCTGTCTGTCTCTCTGTCTGTCTGTCCTCAGTCTGACAGGATGGATGACCAGCGGTGCTCCCTCCCTGACCTGGAGGACGTGGTGGGTTCGGTTCCTGAGGGTCAGGAGGACTTCTTCAGTCTGGTTCAGAGGGTCCAGTCCAGGAGGATGGATGAGCAGAGGGCCTCACTGCTGCTGGCGTCCTCTGAGGACAAGCAGGACGCACACACCGCTGGCCCCCCCCCCCGCCACCTTCATCACCGTCACTGATGATGAGCAAGTCTCAAGGGGTTCTGGTTTCTCAGGTTCTGGTCCTGAGGGTCAGACTGTTGAACTCAGTCTGAACCTCACCACCGGGACATTTTGGACCTTTTGGATGTTTGTTTTTAATCCGTCTGACTGAAGGACTCATCGACCCTGAAGGACTGACCTGGAACCAGCTGACCTGAAGGACTGATCTGAGACCAGCTGACCTGAAGGACTGACCTGAGACCAGCTGAAGTGTTGACATGCTGACATGTTGACGTGCTGACGTGCTGACGTGTTGATGTCTGCACCATTACATGACTCAGCGTCTCTGTCACATGACTCAGCGAGGTGGTGAATCTGTGACGGCATCCTGTAGTCTCAGTTGGACGCTCATTAATAATAACAGATTTTAACACTTTACTGACCAGAATCAGTTTTTATTTGGACCAACAGATCAACACAGTCTCCTAAATAACTTTATTTCTTTCACTCAAACAAACAAACAAACAAACAAACAAATAAACACAGGTGTTTTTCTTTGTAAACATTGTAACAAACAAATTGAACACTGAATAAAAATATTTGTCACGAAGTACAAGTACTCACCAGGAGGTCAGTCATTGATCAGGTATTGATCAGTTATTTATAAGTTATTGGTCAGTTTTTGGTGATCAGAGGGAACATTCAGATTTGTGATGTCAGAGAATCAAGCTGGACGATAAAATGTTGGTTCGGTATGATTGATCAGGTTCAGGAGCTCATCAGTCCATATACTGATCACTGATCAGGACATTTCAACATTTTATTTTGACTTTTGATAAGAAAATAAAACTTTCAGGGAACACGTTTCTTTCTCCTGCTCTAAGACGGTCCACAAACTGCAGTAAAAGTACTTCAAACTGAACTATAGTACAGTAAAAATACTGTGTTACACTTCAGCACCAGATGAACAGCTGTCATTGAACATCTCCTCGTGTTAATGTGCTGATTCTGATCTTACAGAAATATAATCAGATGAAATATTTTCACTAGAAGCTTTATTAGAGGGAACAGTCAAAAGTAAATATTAGATACACATAAAACAAAATCATCATATAAGAAGCAATAATAAATATAGGTTTATATATATATATATATACATATATACAGCCTAAATTCAGGGCAAAGATGTGATTATTTTATTATTATTCATGGTGACGTGGTCAACACATATATATACGCAGCCCAGGTGTCTCGGTCTGTAGGTGATCCTCCGCGCGGACAGCAGAGGGCGGTGCGCACCTTTACTGCTGCTTGACGTCATTTAACACCACCGAAGAAGAAGAAGAGGGAACAGGAAATAAACAAGCAGCGTGCCGCCTGCAGCCCGCGTGCAACTTCGGGGGACAGAAAGAAACTGAGACAGAGACACTGAGACAGACACAAAAACACGCAGAGACAGAGGCAAGAGGACACAGAGACACAGAGACACAGAGACACAGGACACGAAAACACAGAGACACAGGACACGGAGACACAGAGACACAGGACACGGAGACACAGAGACACAGGACACGGAGACACAGAGACACAGGTGGGTTGTCAGCAGAACAGGCCTCAGTTCTTCTAAGTGAGTTTAGGGACAGTGGGACAGTGGGACAGTGGGTAGTTTACAGTCCCTGGCTGCAGAAATAAACAGGAAATCAAACCCTGTCCCCCTGCTGGACATCCCTATGGTTAGGGACATATCAAAAAGTCCCTAACCACAAGGGGACATGTGGACAGTGGTGGTGGACGGTCTGTCTGTTTGTCCTCCAATAAACCCAAAACTTTATTAACAATCAGATTTATTAACCTCATGGGGACTGATTATTATTAACCCTTTAGTGACCGTTTGTCTCATTTTAGTCTCCTTTCTTCTTCCTGTTGTGATAACTGTGTGTGTGTTGATGCATGTGTCCTAAATGTAGTCCAGATTGTGTATTTGAGTGTAATCAGTGAATTTGCAGCTCAGCTCCTACAATAAGTCTAAAATACACTGTGGAAACTAAATAGTTAATTCAGACTGTTCAGGTCCAAAAATGCTTTTTCTACTTTCATTGAGTACTTTGTTTTTAACCAGCATTCGTCTTAATCATATATTTCAAATATTCATTAATTTGCAAAAATTTTAACCCTTTAGCCCCCAGGTTTTTGTCATGATGACACTATGTTTTTAGATGAATGATGTTAGTCTCCTCCTCCTCAGTGTGTGAGTGTAGCTGCTGACAGTCTGGGATATGTCAGTGTGTGAGTGTAGCTGCTGACAGTCTGGGATATGTCAGTGTGTGAGTGTAGCTGCTGACAGTCTGGGATATGTCAGTGTGTGAGTGTAGCTGCTGACAGTCTGGGATCTGTCAGTGTGTGAGTGTAGCTGCTGACAGTCTGGGATATGTCAGTGTGTGAGTGTAGCTGCTGACAGTCTGGGATATGTCAGTGTGTGAGTGTAGCTGCTGACAGTCTGGGATATGTCAGTGATCAGCAGCTACATTGACTGTGACAGGTCACCTGGTGGAAATAGCATGTATTTCCTCCATATGCCAAATATGGTCAAAATGACCTCATCGGGTGGAAAATAGTCAAAATGACAAATTCAGAGTCAAAAGCCCAGAATGACACCCAGAAATAATACAAGTCCTGTTTTTCTGCTCTGATGGCTGTGGGATCAAAAATGTCAGTTTGAATGGGTTTCAATGGAGCATTTTTGGACCTGAACAGTCTGAATGTAACTATTTAGTTTCCATGGTGACGAGAGGAGACCTTTAATCTGCAGTTTGCTCCTTATTTCACAGCTCAGACAACAAACTGATCCACAGCGTCAAATCCACACCTCCTCCTGTGATGAGTCCTCCTGCAGACTGTCCCTCCCCTCAGAAAAAGAAAAAGAAGAGGAGGTCAGAGATGGAGGACTGTCCTCCAACTGTGGACATGGACACACCTGAGAGAGCAGGGAAGAAGAAGAAGAAGAAGAAGAAGAAGAGGGATGAAGTGGAGGCATGTCTTCCTCCTCCATCACCTCCTGCTACTCTGAGTCCTCCTGCAGACTCTACGTCCCCTCAGAAGAGGAGGTCAGAGATGGAGGACTGTCCTCCAACTGTGGACATGGACACACCTGAGAGAGCAGGGAAGAAGAAGAAGAAGAAGAAGAAAAAGAGGGATGAAGTGGAGGCCTGTCTTCCTCCTCCATCACCTCCTGCTACTCTGAGTCCTCCTGCAGACTCTCCGTCCCCTCAGAAGAGGAGGTCAGAGATGGAGGACTGTCCTCCAACTGTGGACATGGACACACCTGAGAGAGCAGGGAAGAAGAAGAAGAAGAAGAAGAAAAAGAGGGATGAAGTGGAGGCCTGTCTTCCTCCTCCATCACCTCCTGCTACTCTGAGTCCTCCTGCAGACTCTCCGTCCCCTCAGAAGAGGAGGTCAGAGATGGAGGACTGTCCTCCAACTGTGGACATGGACACACCTGAGAGAGCAGGGAAGAAGAAGAAGAAGAAGAAGAAAAAGAGGGATGAAGTGGAGGCCTGTCTTCCTCCTCCATCACCTCCTCCTGTGATGAGTCCTCCTGCAGACTCTCCGTCCCCTCAGAAGACAAAGAAGAGGAAGTTAGAGATGGAGGACTGTCCTCCAACTGTGCACATGGACACACCTGAGAGAGCAGGGAAGAAGAAGAAGAAGAAGAAGAAGAAGAGGGATGAAGTGGAGGCCTGTCTTCCTCCTCCATCACCTCCTCCTGTGATGAGTCCTCCTGCAGACTCTCCGTCCCCTCAGAAGACAAAGAAGAGGAAGTTAGAGATGGAGGACTGTCCTCCAACTGTGGACATGGACACACCTGAGAGAGCAGGGAAGAAGAAAAAAAAGAGGGATGAAGTGGAGGCCTGTCTTCCTCCTCCATCACCTCCTGCTACTCTGAGTCCTCCTGCAGACTCTCCGTCCCCTCAGAAGATGAAGAAGAGGAGGTCAGAGATGGAGGACTGTCCTCCTGTGGACATGGACACACCTGAGAGAGCAGGGAAGAAGAAGAAGAGGAAAGGAAAAATGGAGAGGCAGGAGGAGGAGGAGGAGGAGGTGAGGGATATCGTAAAGACCAACAGGACAGAAAAGAATGAACAGGAGGACAGGGTCACCATGGTAACAACAGACCATAACCACAGAGAAACAGACAAAATCAGGACAGAGAAAAAGAAGGAGAAGAAGAAGAAAGGTGGGAGTGTGGAGGGAGGAGAGACTGTGGGAGAAAAGAAGAATAAGAGAGGAGGGAAGGAGACGACGGGAGGAGAGAAGGAGACGACAGGAGGAGGAGCGAGGAGTCTGAGGAGAAGAGGAGATGAAGAAGTGGACATGTGAGTTATTTTCATGCCAAAAATCAACATAAAGTCCAAAAGTTGTCTCGATGTCACGAGAAAAACCGTTCTGTTAAAAATGTCGTAATGTAGTAAGAAGAAGCCGTAATGATAAAAGTACACATTATACTTTTACAAAAAAGTAACGAGAACACAAAAAACTGTTTTATAACTTCAACATCACGAGGAAAAGTTTTAATATTACAAGAAATCAGAGTGCAGTACTTCTCTGGTCCACTCAGAGTGCAGTACAGACTGCAGTACTTCTCTGGTCCAGTGGCAGCGCAGTATTGACGTGTACTTCCTGTGATGTCAGCGCGGACTGGGCGTCGCTGCAGGAGCTGAAGGAGTTTGTTCCCGACGTCGAGAAGAAATCAGCTGATGAGATCAACAAACTACTGAAATACGACCTGCAGCGCTTCAAATACTTCAAACAACAAGGTACCAATACTGCCAACAACTAGGCACTAATGCTAAAACAACAAGTTAGTAATACTGCAAACCACAGGGTATTAATACTGTGAGTACTGTGATGACTGCAGCGCACCTGTCCGTCCTCCAGGTGTGCCTCTGCGACGGGGGCGGTGCTCTGAGGCGGAGAATCAGCGAATCAGAGAGAATGTGGCGGACTTCCTGGCTCTGACGGGCATCAGCTCCGCCCATCAGCTTCTGTTTCCTCAGAGGTACAAAGACCAGGAGGCGGAGATTCGGAAGCTCAGGGTTCAACATCACTTCCTGGAGAGGATCGGTACGTAAACAAGCATCAAACAAACAAAAAACTTCGAAATATCCTCATGGTCGGCCTCCTGGTACTGCAGCATGTGTAGTACTGCAGCATGTGTAATACTGTAGTATGTGTACAACTGCAGCATGTGTAGTACTGTAGTATGTGTACAACTGCAGCATGTGTAGTACTGTAGTATGTGTAGTACTGTAGTATGTGTACAACTGCAGCATGTGTAGTACTGTAGTATGTGTACTACTGCAGCATGTGTAGTACTGTAGTGTATGTAGTACTGTAGTATGTGTACTACTGCAGCATGTGTAGTACTGCAGTATGTGTACTACTTCAGCATGTGTAGTACTGTAGTGTATGTAGTACTGCAATATGTGTACTACTGCAGCATGTGTAGTACTGTAGTGTATGTAGTACTGCAGTTTGTGTACCACTGCAGTATGTGTAGTACTGTAGTATGTGTAGTACTGCAATATGTGTACTACTGCAGCATGTGTAATGCTGTAGTGTGTGTAGTACTGCAGTATGTGTACTACTGCAGCATGTGTAGTACTGTAGTGTATATAGTACTGTAGATTGTGTACCACTGCAGTATGGGTAGTACTGTAGCATGTGTAGTACTGTAGTTTGTGTACCACTGCAGTATGGGTAGTACTGTAGCATGTGTAGTACTTTAGTGTTTAGTACTTCAGTATTTTATTAACTGATGAAGTTTCAGTAAAACGTAACTTTACTCCTTTAATGAACTTTCTGTATCTCTCTGTCTCTTTGTCTCTGTCTTTCTCTGTCTGTATCTGTTTGTCCTTCTGTCTCTGTCCCTGTCTGTATCTGTCTGTCCTCCTGTCTCTGTCTCTTCAGCTGAGGGGGTCCCTCGAACGTGTCGTCAGGTTAACACGAGAGCCAAAAAGATTTTTGATGACAGGAACCACATGGGAAGGTCAGAGTCTACATCTGTGTCGGGTTCTACAGTCAGAACGTAAAGACACAGAGGCTTGATGTTCTCGCTGTGGAACCCTCCGTGTCTTTATGTTCTGCTTTAGTTTGGTTTATTTAATTGATGAAAAGGACAGTGTGCAGGGACACTGATCATTGACAGAAAAATAATCTGTAGTGCTTCACTGAACAGACTTAGACAGTTCATACAGTCAGACATCAGAGACACAGAGTCCACCACAACAGAGGACAGCAGAGACACAGAGTCCACCACAACAGAAGACAGCAGAGACACAGAGTCCACCACAACAGAGGACAGCAGAGACACAGAGTCCACCACAACAGAAGACAGCAGAGACACAGAGTCCACCACAACAGAGGACAGCAGAGACACAGAGTCCACCACAACAGAAGACAGCAGAGACACAGAGTCCACCACAACAGAAGACAGCAGAGACACAGAGTCCACAACAAGAGAAGACAGCAGAGACACAGGGTCCACCCACAACAGAGGACAGCAGAGACACAGGGTCCCCCCACAACAGAAGACAGCAGAGACACAGGGTCCACCCACAACAGAGGACAGCAGAGACACAGAGTCCACCACAACAGAAGACAGCAGAGACACAGAGTCCACAACAAGAGAAGACAGCAGAGACACAGGGTCCACCCACAACAGAGGACAGCAGAGACACAGGGTCCCCCCACAACAGAAGACAGCAGAGACACAGGGTCCACCCACAACAGAGGACAGCAGAGACACAGGGTCCACCCACAACAGAGGACAGCAGAGACACAGAGTCCACCACAACAGAAGACAGCAGAGACACAGGGTCCCCCCTCAACAGAAGACAGCAGGGACACACTGGACAGACACAAACGGTTTACACAAAAAAACCATGTTTGTTAAATGACGTTACAAAGTTCCGAGTGCAAACAGTTTCACGCTGTGCAGCACAAACATCAGCAGGAAACACGGCAACCACAAAGAGACCAATCACGGTTTTATTGCACGAAAAAAAAAACCAATTACTACAAGTTGCGTAATAGTAAATACATTATGAAATACACAATAACTCACTTTAAAAAATGACCAAGTTACCAGTGTGGATTCCTGAGGTAACACCTGTACCCTCTGAGGTAACACCTGTACCCTCTGAGGTAACACCTGTACCCTCTGAGGTAACACCTGTACCCGCTGAGGTAACACCTGTACCCGCTGAGGTAACATCTGTACCCTCTGAGGTAACACCTGTACCCTCTGAGGTAACACCTGTACCCTCTGAGGTAACATCTGTACCCGCTGAGGTAACACCTGTACCCGCTGAGGTAACATCTGTACCCTCTGAGGTAACACCTGTACCCTCTGAGGTAACACCTGTACCCTCTGAGGTAACACCTGTACCCTCTGAGGTAACATCTGTACCTGCTGAGGTAACACCTGTACCCTCTGAGGTAACATCTGTACCCTCTGAGGTAACACCTGTACCCTCTGAGGTAACACCTGTACCCGCTGAGGTAACACCTGTACCCTCTGAGGTAACATCTGTACCCTCTGAGGTAACATCTGTACCTGCTGAGGTAACATCTGTACCCTCTGAGGTAACATCTGTACCCTCTAAGGTAACACCTGTACCCTCTGAGGTAACACCTGTACCCTCTGAGGTAACATCTGTACCTGCTGAGGTAACACCTGTACCCTCTGAGGTAACACCTGTACCCTCTGAGGTAACACCTGTACCCTCTGAGGTAACATCTGTACCCTCTGAGGTAACACCTGTACCCTCTGAGGTAACACCTGTACCCTCTGAGGTAACATCTGTACCCTCTGAGGTAACATCTGTACCTGCTGAGGTAACATCTGTACCCTCTGAGGTAACATCTGTACCTGCTGAGGTAACATCTGTACCTGCTGAGGTAACACCTGTACCCTCTGAGGTAACACCTGTACCCTCTGAGGTAACATCTGTACCCTCTGAGGTAACATCTGTACCCTCTGAGGTAACACCTGTACCCTCTGAGGTAACACCTGTACCCTCTGAGGTAACACCTGTACCCTCTGAGGTAATCGAGGCGGATGTAAATGAAAATGTAATTTAGTTGTCAAAGCTCAACATTGTGTGTTTGTAGAGTAGATCGCAGTGTGGGTACCGTTGTTTCTTGTCAAGAACTTACAGGGTAGTGAACGTTCCCTGTATGTTTAAATGTTCTAGCTGTGGTTGTTCTCTTAGGTTCTCGAAGGAGGAGGTGCGTTCTCTGGTGAAGTTACAGAACCTTCATGGTAACGACTGGAGGAAGATCTCAGAGAAGATGGACCGCAGCGTCTACGCTCTACAGAAACGCTTCAACCAAATCGGTAAACCCCTGAGGTTCTCTCAGGTTCTCTTAGAACACGCCAGACATTGTTGTGTGTTACCAGAGTTCTCCTGTGATTACATTTGTGGGTCCATCCAGCTCCAGGTCGTGGTGCGTGGAGTTCAGACGAGGAGTCCAAGTTGAAGCGGGCTCTGAGGGCTCACCTGGAGACTGTGGTCCAGCAGAATTCTGCAGGTTCTCGTCTGAGCAGAGAACAGCTCTGTAACAACCTGCCCTGGACTGAGATCAGTCGGCAGGTCGGGACAAGAACCTGGGGCCAGTGTCGACTCAAGTGGTCAGTACTCCTGCTGGGTCTGGTACTGGTACTGTAAATTTGTTCTCTGGATCACTTGGAGACGGATGCTGGTGGTTTAGATGGAACACTGATAAGCAGAACATAATTTATTAAACTAGCCAATATGACAGCTTAGTTTCAGGTCCAGGTGTTCTCCAGGTGTCTGATGTGTGTGTGTGTGTGTGTGTGTGTGTGTGTGTGTGTGTGTGTGTGTGTGTGTGTGTGTGTGTGTGTGTGTGTGTGTGCGTGTGTGTGTGTGTGTTTGTGTGTGTGTGTGTGTGTGTGTGTGTGTGTTCCAGGTTCTCCCTCCTGAAGGTGAAACTGTCCTCAGGTCTTAGCAACAAAGGGTCTGAAGGACTTAAGGCTAAAATCCACCTCATCAACGCGTAAGGCTTTTCAACATAAAATTGTTGTTTCCTGTCAATATGTTTTATTTTTAAAGGCCAATACAGGATGTAACCCATGTGTCCAAAAGTATGTGGACACACAAAGGCGTAGATCAGCTGACCTGTGTAGTGATTCAGCACGCAGCCGTGATCAGGTGGAGGGATACAGACACTCTCCAGCTGAGAAAATGTAGTGCCTATTTTCCCTTAAAACACCAGAAACAGATAACTGATATGAATTAAAGGGAAAAACATTTCACTGCTCACATCTGATGTACCTGTAGCAGAGCCTGTCAGATACAGTAATCAATAATCAATAACTGGGTTTCAGGCTGTACAACATGCAAGTGGACGACTACACGGACATCGACTGGGACAAGGTTGCTAACGCTGTCAGGTGAGTCACAGTTATGTTTTATTTTCTGTTTGATTTTTAGCTTCAGGGATCATGGAAAAAAAAGATCATGGAGATAATCCATCAATCAGTCGATCGATCAGGCTGCCATGAATAGATTAATCTTAATGCTTTTGTCTGGAGATATGACTGCATCCAGCAGATACAGAATACCTGCACAGGTACGCCTGCACAGGTACGCCTGCACAGGTACGCCTGCACAGGTAAGCCTGCACAGGTACACCTGCACAGGTACGCCTGCACAGGTACACCTGCACAGGTACGCCTGCACAGGTACACCTGCACAGGTACGCCTGCACAGGTACGCCTGCACAGGTACACCTGCACAGGTACGCCTGCACAGGTACGCCTGCACAGGTACGCCTGCACAGGTACACCTGCACAGGTAAGCCTGCACAGGTACACCTGCACAGGTAAGCCTGCACAGGTAAGCCTGCACAAGTCACTAGCCAGTCACAGGACACCCCAAAGGATCATTGATATATTTCAGTATTTAGTACTTTGAGTTTGTATTGGTAGTACTAATGTGTACTTGCAGTAACAGTAGTACTGGTAGAAATGTAGTAACTTTAACAGTAATACTAACAATGCTGCTGTGATGTTGATGTTGTTAGTGATATTGTTGATGTTGTTGATGATGTTGTTGTTGTTGATGATGATGATGATGATGATGATGATGATGATGATGATGATGTTGACGTTGATGTTGTTGTTGTTGTTGTGTTTCAGTAGGGCGACTTCTTTGTGCGTTCAGAAGAGTTTCCACAGACTGAAAGTTTCCAAAGTTCCCAACTGGAGCAGTTTATCTTGCAGAGGTATTCACTACTGCAATACATTATCCCTCACTACTTCCATACAGTATATTATCACTCACTGCTGCACTACAGCACTACATTATCACTCACTACTGCTAACATTGCCACTCAGTACTGCAATACATTATAACTCACTACTGCAATACATTTTCAGTCACTACTGCAGTACATTATCAGTTTTAATTGTGTACTTGATCAGCTAGTACTGTGATACATTATCTTACTGTTAGGGCTGAGCGATAAAATGATAATGATATCAATTGCGATGTAACTTTTCCTCGATTGAAATACGAGACGTGGTCGATAGAATGTCGATAGAACGCATTCCAGCCATGTTTTGACAGACAACACGTGGTTTTGCTGGCAGCCAATCACAGCTGAGGATACTCAGCTCCACCGACGAATGATAATTAACTATATTTATGAATAACAACCCTAAATGTTGATGTGAACTGTGATGTCACTTCACTTCAGAGATCATCGACTTCCTGCAGCACAATTTGGCGCCGCTCCTGATGGAGAAGCTGGAGAAGCTCGGTGGAGTTGAGGAGGAGGAGGAGGAGGAGGCGCAGGAGGCGGACAGCTACCTGCTGAATGACATCATCAGCTGTGAGGAAGGCGAGGATGACGACTTTGTGGAGTTGGACAACAGTCGGCTGACCTCCGGCCAATCAGGACACAGATAACAGCAGGCCTCCTGCACTGTGATTGGCTGTTAGAGTCGATGAACTGAACAAACTGAAAACGTTTTCCTCCGTTTATTTTAAAGGGTCCTGATGATATTTTGTGTCTTATTTTTTAATGAAGTTGTTTTTGTGCCGTTTCCTGTCTGAGACACTGCTGTCAAACTGCTCGCCATCACATCTGCACAGATCAATATCATTGATCACAGTTCTGCAAGTGTAGAGTTTTCAATGGAAGATCAGTTTAAGGGTTAAAAAAGTATTATTAACCTTTTTAATGTTTTTTTTAAACTCTTTTAATGTTTAAGGATTTTTAAATTGACCAGATAAGATTTAAGGGGTAAAATCAGGGATTGGTTTTAGAAGCCCTTAACTGTCCAGACTTCATTAAGTAAACCTTAACTTATCAAAATATATCTATGAAATTATCCATTAATGATTCCCTTAAAACACCTGCACTCAACAGATTTCATCAGATTTGGGACAAATTCATGGAAACGTTAATCGGCTGGAATATATTAAGGGATGATTAATTAGTTTTTAAGCGTTAAAGCCTTAAATTTGACTTTAATTTCTCTGAGGACCCTTAGTTAAGGTGAACCGTGGGGTTAATAAATCAATAACGTTTTAAGGGATTATCTGCAGAGTTTAAGGGGAAAGTAGATGGTACCTTAAATACCTTATCCTTCAATTAAGGCAGAAAATCTCAGCTGTGAAGAGAATTCAAGGATGTATGACGAATAAATACATTAACAGGAAATCAATCGAGGAGGTTCAGACCAATGACGATCAATTTTATTTATTGATCATCTTTAATCAGAGATTATCTTTGAAATATCTACAAACATTTAGATTCATCAAACATGGACATCACATGATCACATGATGTGTTTCCTGCAGAGTCCAGCCAGCGTCACGCAGGAAACACGAGTCGGTTCTCTGAGTGGAGACAGATCTGTAACAATAATCAATAACAGATTAACAATAATCAATAACAGATCTGTAACAATAATCAATAACAGATTAACAATAATCAATAACAGGTCTGTAACAATAATCAATAACAGATTAACAATAATCAATAACAGATCTGTAACAATAATCAATAACATATTAACAATAATCAATAGCAGGTCTGTAACAATAATCAATAACAGATTAACAATAATCAATAACAGGTCTGTAACAATAATCAATAACAGATCAATAACAGATCAACAAGAATCAAAATTAGACAGATCAATAACAATCAATGGAAAATAATCCATACAGGTCATCACTGGACAAACAGTTTATGTGCAGAGATGATCTGTGCTGCACAGATGCATTGTGGGAGGTGTAGTCTATCTGGCACTGATAGAGGGACTCACAGGTGCATTGTGGGAGCTGCAGTCTATCTGGCAGCGATGGCCTGCAGGCTGCTGGTCCTCTTCATGATGTTGGGGACAAACTGGAGTCCTGACGCTCTCTCTATGGTTTCTATGGGAACCAGGAAACGCTCAAGAGGAATCTTCTCATCGATTGGTTCGTTTGGTAAAACGTACGACCGAAGCTCCACCCCTCTGCCGTCCACCTGCTCCAAGATCAACACCTGAGGACACACAGGACAGGTGCACTAATCAGACGCCAGGTCAGCACCTTCATCACCATCATCATCACCGTCGTCATCAGACAGGTGGACTCACCTTGAAGAAGTGCGTTGGCACGGCGACGTGGTTTCGTCCTAACACTTGGTATCTAACATAGAGTTTCCCATCAGCCTCCTGCCTGGAACACACACCTGATGTCATTCTGTAGCCCCGCCCACTCAGCACTCAGACACCACAGAAGAAGAATCAGAGCGTTACCTGGGCAGGTAGAGCGGCCCTGTGCACACGTACACGTTCATGAACGACTTGGTCAGAGAGCGGCACAGTTTCTCCAGATTGTTCCAGGCGTTTTGGTTCAGGTGAGGGTTCTCCACACAAAGAACACAGAACATTAATACATCTAAAGGTTCTCCACACAAAGAACACAGAACATTAATACATCTAAAGGTTCTCCACACAAAGAACACAGAACATTAATACATCTAAAGGTTCTCCACACAAAGAACACAGAACGTCAATACATGTAAAATCTGGTTCTCCAGATTATGTCAGGGGTTCTAAATATTTTGGCAAGTTTTTATTTTTTTATTTTTGGATGGTCCATACAGGTTTTAGAGTAACATTCGCTGCCATCCACACAAGGTCTTTCAGAGACGTCCCTGCGTCTCTCAGCAGAGACACTGAGACACACTGTGCAGGTGTCCCTGCAGCGTGGGCTCATCGGAACAGCGTTACCTGTGTGTGTGTTACCTCTGTGTGTGTGTTACCTCTGTGTGTGTGTGTGTGTGTGTGTGTGTGTTACCTCTGTGTGTGTGTGTGTGTGTGTGTTACCTGTGTGTGTGTGTGTGTGTTACCTGTGGTGCCACGTTGCTCAGGTAGAAGGTGTCCTCCATGGCTTTCTGGCTCCACTTGTGATTGGCTGCAGCAGCCAGGTGTCCTCTGTCGAAGCCACTCCCCCTGTAGTCAGCGTTGGTTGCTCTGTGGAACACGTGCACGCTACAGGGGGCGGGGTTTAAACAGTGTGTCAGTAAACTTACAGATGTCCTGTTCCACCTGTCCTCGTGTCTCTACCTGTCTCCATGTCTCACCTGTCGTCCTCTTTGAAGTCGCAGTACTTCCTGTCTGAGGGGCCATGCAAGGTGGCGGGGTTTAGCCTCTCTATTACCCAGGATGCTGTGCGTGTGCGGGGGTCATAGGAGGTGACATAGGACTCTCTGGTCTTGATATTGGCCAATGAGGGGAAGCCATACTTCATCACCACGCCCGACCCACCTGGACTCACCTGGATGACGGCATCAACATGTAAACAGGTGATATACTGTATATATGTATGTAAGGATGTATTCAGTCATATCTGTGTAGTTTGTAAATAAGTTGTTATTATTTTTGTTGTTATTGAAAGAAGAAAATGCTCAAACATTTAAACACATTAACTGATCTGATCTCGATCTCATTTAACTCATTCATTTATAGACTATAATAATAATAATAATAATAATAATAATAATAATAATAATAATAATGTATCGATCATGTTGTATTGAAGCTCTCTAAGTGTCATTGCCCCCCCCCCCCTCACCGTGACCTCAGACGCCTGAACCACCGGGATCACCGGGACTCTGCTCAGCGGGCCCTCCGGCTCGTCCTGCGGGCCTCTGGTGGTCAGCAGGCGGCTCGCTGCAGCTCCGAGTCCCGCCCCGAACAACAAGGTCGCTCCGGTCCGAAACCACCGGGAGCCGGTCGGTGACATGCTGCCGGTGATCGGCTGCTGCTGACGCGCTCTGATGACGTCATGGGACTGCGACTCTGAAGGTCTTTTTCCCACCTGATGACGTCACGCTGACCATATTTGGCATATGGAGAAACTACTGTACATGCTATTTCCTCTAGGTGACCTGTCACAATCAATGTAGCTGCTGATCACTGACATATCCCAGACTGTCAGCAGCTACACTCACACACTGACAGATCCCAGACTGTCAGCAAAAAAAACAAACAAACATACAACAAAAATATATTTTTAAAACATCTAAAAACATACTGCCACCATGACAAAAACCTGGCATTTAAAGGGTTACAGTTCTGAAAATTAATATTAATTTGTTATTTATGATTAGGACTGATGTTAGTTTAGAAAACAATCAAACTCAAAAGTAATAAAGTAGCATATCATATAAATATATAATATTTTTTAAACTGTGCTTTTGAAAAGCACCTTTGTGTGCAGAGTGATTCCAGTGTGTGTAATATTAAACAGGGCCCTAAGGGTTAAAATGTAATATACATACATATATATGTATATATATATACGCACAGTGTAAACATATGATCAATACATTGAAAGGTTTCAGTGATAAAGAGTGAAAATGTTTTGTAACTCGGTAAATGTTCATTTTCCTCTGATCACAGACTGAGAGGATGATGAAGATGATGAGGAAGGTGGAGTCAGCCAGCAACATTTCAGCTGATATTTCCTGCTGCAGAGTTATTATTTTCAAACATCAATCAGATCAATAGTTGATGTGATTGATTCTCAAGTTTGTCAGCAGGTGGCGTCGTTTGAATCAAAAACCAAAAGCCTTCATTGGACCACAGAAGAAGAGCTCAGGTGAGACTGACCAGACGATTAGCTCTGACATCATTCAGGAGGAGGAGCTCTGACAGCTGATGTCACACCCAGTTTGTGTGTGTGTGTGTGTGTGTGTGTGTGTGTGTGTGTGTGTGTGTGTGTGTGTGTTTCAATTAATTTACCATCTTCACAGGATTTTTATTTATTTATTTTTTAACAACAGAGTGACAAAGATCCAGATGCTAGAGAACAGACAGAGCGACAAACACAGAGAGGTACCCAGGTGATCAGATAATCAGGTGATCAGGTAATCAGGTGATCAGATAATCAGGTGATCAGGTAATCAGGTGATCAGGTAATCAGGTAATCAGGTAATCAGGTAATCAGGTGATCAGATAATCAGGTGATCAGGTAATCAGGTAATCAGGTGATCAGATAATCAGGTGATCAGGTAATCAGGTAATCAGGTGATCAGGTAATCAGGTGATCAGATAATCAGGTGATCAGGTAATCAGGTGATCAGATAATCAGGTGATCAGGTAATCAGGTAATCAGGTGATCATCAGAGCTGAAACATGCAGCAGTTTGTTCTCATGTTGTTTATGTTTGTGCACACGTGTGCCTCTGTCACCGTGTCACATCCTGTCATTACTCACAGCTGTGACATCACAGAGAGATGGAGCCGGGCGCCACGCCGAGGAGAGACGCTCTGATGACTCACAGGCACTTCAGCCAGTCAGAGAGCAGGAGGCACAGGAAGTTCATCACGATGTCTGACAGGAAGTGTCGCACTTCCTGCAGAGCGTCATTGCAGAGCGTCAGGCATCCTGCAGAGCGTCATACTTCCTGTAGAGCATCATTGCAGAGGGTCAGGCTTCCTGCAGAGTGTCACGCTTCCTGCAGAGCGTCACGCTTCCTGCAGAGCGTCACGCTTCCTGCAGAGCGTCTGCAAAGCATCATGCTTCCTGCAGAGCGTCTGCAGAGTGTCACGCTTCCTGCAGAGCGTCACACTTCCTGTCGGCTCTCATTCTCTGCCAGAGTGGAGAGAACACCACATGTGATGTCACATCCTGTTCTGACAGTAAAGTCACAGCTGTGATGTCATCAGTGGGCGGAGCCACCCACCCTGTGGGCGGGGTCAGCAGACGGAGGAGGAGACCAGACTGAGCGTGAGCAGGAAGAGGTGCGATGTCACAGAAGAGGCGGAGCTCTCAGCATTTTCAAGGCAACCGCCCTTTTTCAGACACACCTTCTGCTCACAGAAAGCACCTGCAACACATGACATCATCACCTGAGCTGTGACATCATCATCATCAACATCACCTGAGCTGTGACATCATCATCATCATCAACATCACCTGAGCTGTGACATCATCCAGGTGAGAGTTTACCTGTGAAGTTTTCGGGACAGACGCAGCGCAGGAAGTCGACGCAGGTTCCTCCGTTCTGGCAGATGAGACGTTCTTCATCGCAGACATTCACTGAGGGAGGAGAGCGATGGGTTATTGATCACTGATCTCGGTTTTGATTGGGGTCGGAGGCGTGTCTGTACCTACATGTGCAGCCGGCTCTGCCCTCTCTCCGCGTGTATCCAGGTAGACAGGTGTCACAGCGGCGCCCCGACATGCCGTCCTTACACTGACAGAGACCGGAGTCACTGCAGTGAGGAGACACACTGCCGTCCATGTCACACTCACACTCTGAGGACACACAGCGACATCATCAACGACATCATCAACGACATCATCAATGACATCATCACATCATTATGAGAGACTCTGTCTCCAGGTGTTCTTCTATGTGTGTGTCACTGTGGCTGTGTCCCATTTCTCTGCATCCTTAACAGGCTGCATTCGAACGCTGCACGAAAGCTGTCCCAATTCGAAGGCTCCTTCAAATGCAGCCCACAAATGCAGCTTTCTTTTCCTTCTTTTTGGAGGATACATCACTACCATCCTTCGCGGCCTTCCATTTCCCAAGATTCCCTTCTCTCTTTCTGTTGTTTGTTTTAGTACTTTATTCCCCCCTCTCTCTCTCTCTCTCTCTCTCTCTCTCGTGAATTAGGGGTATGGGCGGGAACATCTGGTGACGCAACCAGGAAATCCTCCAAAGACTAGACCGTCTAGTTTATCAACTGTTGATGCGGTCCGAAGTAGTCGTCTTCATAGACTGTGTAGGCTGTGTGGATGGAGACCCTGAAATGGGACACAGCTTGTGTGTGTGTGTGTGTGTGTTTGTGTGTGTGTGTGTCACTGACCCACACAGATGTTTTCGTGGTCGGTGGGCAGCGAGGCATTCGGGTAGTAACCGAGGCGACAGTACTGGCAGTTCTGTCCTCGCGTGTTGTGTTTGCAGCTCACACATGTGACCACGTTGATGAAGTCGATGTAGCTGCAGCGGTTCGAGTGGCTGTTACACTCGCAGTCTGACACAGAGACACACGGAGGTCAGTCCTGCACACACACCTGGAAACACCTGGAAAGACCTGGACTCACACATCATATGGTCACACAGCTGCAGAAGGAAGTTCTGTGTCATAACATTTCTCTGATTGTCGGTTCTTTTGTTTTCGGATGAGTTATTGAGATACCGAATGAGTTTCTTTAATTCACTTCTCTTTTTGTTTGTTTACGTCTCATAAAAAAGTAAACAAAGAAGCTCCACCCACTGTATGAAACCCCACACAAAGCCCCGCCCACATCCCCATATGAAGGAAATAAAGCAGACAGGTGAGAGACAGACAGGTGAGAGACAAACAGGTGTGAGGAGTCTGATCCAAAGGGGAGGAGCTTGATTTATGGGGGTAGGGGGCTGTGTTACATGGGGGCGGGTCCAGTACAGGTGGGGAGGTCAGGTTGTCAGAAGTGGTCTTACCCTGAAAGGTGACGTAGGCGATTTTGGACAGCTGACTGAACTTTGGTCCTCCTGGAATCAGAATCTTCTGGGTCGCTTTTTACCCAAAACAAGGCATGTAACCATGGCAACAGGCAGTAAGAGGTAGTGGTCAGCAGGGATCAGCATCAACTACCAATCAGAGCTCAGCACTGCTACTCTGCTACAACTTTCAGAGGTACTGATGCAACCACTTACCCTACCACTGATACTAGTAATGATACTACAAATTATACTACCACTGATAATAGTAATAATACTACCACTAATACTTGTAATGATACTACTACTGATATTACCAGTGATACTAGTAATAATACTACCACTGATTCTGCTGCAGGCCAGCAGAGGGCAGCTCTACGACTGTTTACAGGTTTTACCTTTTTTCTCGTAGCCTTTTTCATCTTTCTCTTTTTTTCCTTCTTTTTTTTCCTCTTTTTTTTCCTCTTTGGCCTCAGGGCCTGTTTGGTTCAACAGAAAGCGAAACGTTTGAAATTTGCATTAAATATGAATCTCAGGGAACTGAAATCTGAAAGTGCAGCCAGTGCACCACTTCACTGAAGTCTAATCTGACCAATCAGGGCCACAGTTTGTACCTTTCTCCTCTTTCTGCTCTGGTGTTTTCTCTGGTTTAGGGTCTTTCTTCTCCTCTGACTCAGAGCCTCCTGTTGGTCCACCAGCATCCGAATCTTCCCCTGAAGACTTCACTTCCACCTGAACTGCCGAGGAACCTGCTCCCGGGTCATCTACTACTCGAGGAGAATCTGGTCCGGACTCTAGACCAGGACCTTTACTATCTGGTGGAGGGGAATCTGGTCCAGACTCTAGACCAGGACCTTTACTATCTGGTGCAGGGGAATCTGGTCCAGACTCTAGACCAGGACCATTACTATCTGGTGCAGGGGAATCGGGTCCAGTTGATTCTATTCCACCATTTCCTGTTTCCTCTGTATCTATACCTGCTGAGATAGAATCCAGTCCAGAATCGATTGTATTTGATTCAGGAACATCTACTGATCCACCAGAATCCTCTGGAATTTTCCCAGGATCACCAGCAGGCACTGGTCCAGGACCTGGTCCAGTGTCAGCTGAATTACGGTCATCTGGAAAAGGGAAGGTGAAGTCCACAGGGGCCAAATCCCCAGCAGGGTCAGAGGGAGCTGAGATGGTAGAGCTTGTGTCTGGTGAAGCATCACTTCCTCCTTCAGAGGGAGGCAACAAGGCCTCAGCAGGATCTGGAGGAGGAATTCCAAGAGGTGCGTCTGGAGGAGGTACATCTGGAAGAGGCATATCCGGAGGAAGTACCTCAGAGGAAGGTAAGTCTGGAGCAGGAACATTAGGAGGAGCTTCATTGGGTGGAGGTTTATCAGGAGGTGGTACTTCCAGAGGTACATCAGGAGCCACATCAGGTGGTGGTATATCGGGAAAGGCTCCATCTGGTGGAGGTTGATCAGGACGAGGTACATTGATTTGAGTGTCTGGAGGAACATTAGGAGAAGTTGTATCAGTTCCTGCTGTGGGTGGAGTGTCTCCAGTCTGATTGGGTGGAGTATTTCCAGTCGGACTGGGTGGAGTATCTCCAGTCTGACTGGATGGAGTGTCTCCAGTCTGATTGGGTGGAGTGTCTCCAGTCTGACTGGGTGAAGTGTCTCCAGTCTGACTTGGTAGAATATCTCCAGTCTGACTGGGTAGAATATCTCCAGTCTCACTGGGTAGAATATCTCCAGTCTGACTTGGTGGAGTGTCTCCAGTCTGACTGGGTGGAATATCTCCAGTCTGACTGGGTGGGGTGTCTCCAGTCTGACTGGGTGGAGTGTCTCCAGTCAGACTGGGTGGGGTGTCTCCAGTCGGACTGACTGGAGTGTTTCCAGTCGGACTGACTGGAGTGTCTCCAGTCTGACTGGGTGGAGTGTCTCCAGTCTGACTTGGTGGAGTATCTCCAGTTTGACTGGGGGTATTGTCTCCAGATGAAGGCCCGTCCCTGGTTGGGGTTATTTCTGGGATGATTGCTGCTGTTGGTGCTCCGGTTGATGTTGTAGTCCCATCAGTAGGCGGGGTAGTACTTGTGATCAGGTCAGTAGTACCAGTCCCAGATTGGGTGGAGTCTGTGATGTCTGGTGAGGAGATGGGGTCAAAGGGCGGAGTCACTGGGTCAGAAATAGACACCTCAGAGTCAGTACTGCGGCCTTGGATAGTGGGACTGTTGGTTCTGGTGTAACTGGTGGGACTGGAGGTGCTAACAGTGGTACTGGGAGTGGTGGTGTCTGGTTTGTAAACACTGTCTTCATACTCCAGAGCTGTACTGCTGGATGGACCTGTGTCCGCTGGAGGTTCTGTCATACTGCTAAAGTCTTGAAACGCATCAGAGCCTGCAGTACTAACAGGACTACTGATAGTCGTAAAAACTGTGGTGGTAGAGTCTACACCAGCTTTAGGAAAGTCCCCAGTATCACCTGCAGTAATGAAGTCAGTAGAGCTAGTATCAGAAATGATGGTACTGATGGTAAGAACACTGTCAGTGTCAAATACTGTAGTAGTATCACTACTAGTACTTATTTCTTCTGTAGTAGTTCTCCATGTGTCGGTGATGGTAGAAGTCCTGGGTGTGTCTGTGACAGTAAAAGTACTCGCTGTGTTCATAGAAGCAGCATCAGGAGGTGAGGAGTACAAAACAGAACTGTCAGTCGACATAGTAAGGTCAGTGGTTGAAGTACTTGTGCCAACAGCAGCGACAGTATTCACAATAACAATACTGTCAATCCAGGTGGTATATTCAGTTATAGTAGTAGCAGTAGTACTTTCAGTAGGGGTAGTACCATCAGTTAGAGCAGTGTCAGTCCTAGTTCTGTCAGTAGTAGCAGTAGTAGTCGTAGTAGTTCTGTCAGTTGTAGTGGTGCCAGTAGTAACAGTCGTAGTAGTAGTAGTAGTAGTAGTAGTAATAGTAGTAGTAGTGTCAGTCACTCCATCTGATGAGGCAGAGGGTCTATCAGATGCTGCTGAGTTAGAGTCACCAGCCGCTGTCAGAGAAGAAGAGTTACGTCTCTTAGTGAATCTCAGCTTTGTGTTCTCCACAGATACTGAACGTTTTTAATCATAGCGTTTATTTTTTATTTTTTGAAAAACAATTTTAGATTTTAGTCAAGAGTTGTATGCAATGATTGATAGTTTTGTAGGGAACCCCATTTGTCAAGCCCCGTGAGGGTTTCCCCTGCATGTCTCCTTTTCTTAAAATGTATAACATTGTCCTCTTTAATATGTGCAAATCAAATCAAATCAAAACTCTCTGCAGAACATCCAACTGTTTACCTTAACAAGAGGAACCCCGGACACCCAGCGGAGCCTCGGGCTGCCAGCAGACTCGGACATAAATAGATCTCCGCTATCGGACCCTTCTGTACAGAGGCAGCTGTTCCAGACCACAGTCTGTATATTCAGATGGACACCACGTCAGCTCCCCCACAGTGTAACTGTTGACTGTTTGTCGCCCCCTACTGTCTGTTTGCAGTATAGGTCATAGAGCCCGTCCCTCCATGTTAGTGAATGGACATAAGTCAAACTAAAAACTCAAAGTACACGCCAAATACTCTGATGTTTGTCCTGCTCTTTGTTTTTATCATCTCTTCGGTTTTGAGTTTGTAAATTATACAAAAAGGCCATTTCAGCCGTTTCACTGCGCTCACATTCAATGCAGCTTCACACGACTGATTGGACGGGTGTTTTGGTGGGAACTCCTCCACCACGGATATCGCTAATGCAGGCTCCGATGGCGTCACCATCGCAAGATGGCAGCAGGACACAACACCGATTCTCCAGCAGGGCTGTCGATCAATTAAAATATTTCATCTTTATTAATCAAAAATTAATCACACGTTTTTCATCTGTCCTAAATGTACTTTAAAGGATTTTTTTTCATTTGTGTATGTATGTGACATTATTAATATGGGAGTGGAAAATATGCTTGCTTTGTGCAAATGTACATACAGTATATTATTACTGCATACATAGATAGATAAACAGGAACACATATGAACAGCTGATGAGGACAGCCTGACCCTCACCATGTGTCCACGGGGACTCGGGTGAAACTTTTGACAGTGGCAGTCGACAGAGTCGGCTCTTTTCTGCGTCTCTGGATAAACTGTAACTCTGAATAGAGGAACAAAGATCGGGGGTTAACACTGATGTGACTTCTGATCCGTGTTGTTGTTTATCAGGACTCTAAGGCGGCTGTCACTGTGCCGGGTCAGAAACCCGACCAGCCAATCAGAGTCAGAGCCTCTGAAGTGCAAACACCTGGTTCTGTTCTGCAGAGAGTTTTACAGGTTTCTAAATCCACACGCTGCAGGACATCCTCACATCCACACTCACTCTTTTATTACAGATTTCTTTTTTCTGCAGAGATTGTTTGTGTCCACATGTGAGCAGCGCCGTGTGGATTCAGATCTGCATCTGTAGATCACTGTTGCATCGTGGGGGATCAGTGGGGGACAAAAATCTGGGGACAGTTGGACCTGCTGGACACAAATCTGATCCCTCAGTGATTTACAGGTTAACAGATTAAACACACACACCATCTGTCGGTGTGTCACCTCGCTCCAAACAGCAGATTAACGCTCAGACTGTACTCCCACAATGCACTCTGATTTTTAACTGACCCACACATATGATCATCCGTGTGACCAATCAGAGCGCGTGATGATGATGATGTAATGCAACAGTCATGATGCTCATCTTAATTTTCTACTCGCTTCACTCACTGCTTTTATTGTTGTTGAGTGTTTTTGGGATGGACTGAACTTCAGCACAGAAACACGAGAAGGTTTAAACAGTAACATGTTAGAGCGGCTAAACATCCCATGATGCAACACTGAGCACATTAATGGAGACAGAGGCCGGGATGGACAGGTGAGCACACACACGGGTAAGCAGGTGAACAGGTAAACTTACCGGCTGCTGGTTCTGCTGCTTCACCTGAAACAAAAAAACCTTGTTATTGCAATTCTGTCTAATGATCCACTGACCTCTGAACAGGTGTGTGTGTGAGTGTGTGTGTGTGTGTGTGTGGCTGTGTGTGTGTGGCTGTGTGTGTGTGTTCGGGTACGTACAGGTGTTGGCGGTGCCTCTGGGCAATGGCAGGTATGATCCTGGTCTCCAGCTGGGGGAATTGAACCCCTGACTGCAGCTCTCACAGTCCTGTCCACTCGTGTTGTGCTCACAGTCACACTGCAGCGTCGCATCACGTAACACACACTGAGACGCATGCAGGTTACACTTACACCTGCGGGACACACACACACACACACACACACACACACACACATACATACATATGAGTTCTGCGTTTTACTTGTCTAGGACATCAGGTGTCAAAGGTTCCCCAACAGTTTTGGACTGGTGGTCAGTTGGGGTAGCTGGTTGTCAGTGGGGGGATTTTAGTTACCTGGCAGGTACATCGATGTTAGAAATAGCGTAGAAGTATTTCAGCAGGTTGTCCCTCTGGACGTAGGTCCCTCCCAGCGCCGGGCGGAGGAGTCTCAGCCGGAGGTTAGTGAAGGTAAAGAAGTCTCTCAGGCCCTTCATGGTCTCCATCCGAGTGTACAGGGCATCCATGTTGATCAACTTTGGACCTGCAAACACCCCGAACCGAGCACGCACCTCGAACACCACGGCCCTCTCTTCCTGTTGGTCAGACGGTTGACATGGTTTACATCAGCTGGTCCGGTACAGTTCCTTGTCATTGATCACTGCTCTCGGCTGATTGATTAGTCTCTAAGCTCAGATGGATTTACTCCTGTGTAAACATCTCCCTGTGTACCGTGAGTTTCATCATTATCTGTTCCCAGTATGAGCAATATCCGGTCCAGTTACCCACCTTGGCGCCAACCCAGCGGGAGTACTGCTCCGTACAGATAACCCGGGTTAAGTTACTTGGTGCTAAATCAGAGACCCGTTTAGGGGACATGCCGAACACCTCCAGACAGTCGTCAGCATAGTATTGATACGGCTGCCACGTCGCACCTAAAAGACAAACACCAATTATTACCAGTCGTTAGTAGGTGGAGCTTGTTGTTACCGTAACAGATCACCGGTAATTAGACACAGAGACTGTCCTGATTCAGCTTTTAATGATCAACAGTTCAGGTTTTAGTGATCAACTCCACCTGTTCTTAGACTCAGATAAAGAACACAGCACTAAGAATGTGTTGACGCTAAGCTCTGCTGTGGATCTCATGATGTGGCGTCCCTCATGGCTCCGCTCTGGGTCCACTGCTGTTCTCTGTCAGCGGTCTGTAACGTTCCTTCAGGTTCTGGATCTGATGTCAGTTGACACAGATGAACCTGATTTGACACTAATGGACTCTCTCTCTTACCTTTGTCCAGAGACTTCTCCAGAACCATGCTGGTCGGTCGGCCATACTCGAAGGTGACGACGATGTCATCGACCACCTCCAGACTCTTGTTCCAGGACAGCGTGATGTTGGCCAATAGGGGCTCAGGATACCGGGACCATGTGACCGTCTGCCAATAGGTGATGAGCCCGCCCCTCTCCCTGTCGCCCATCAGCTGAGGAGGGTGAGACAAATCAGGACTGGAGGCGTCGCACTCATCGCTGCACAGGTACGGGTTTTCCTGCAGAACATTAAACACTGTCAGAGTTATGCTGGTTCTGTAGAAGGGAGCAGCTCCATAGAACCATCTCTGAGTAAAAAGGACTGAGACTTCTCAGAGAGAACATTTCGGGTCGCTCACAGAGTGCAAAAAAAAAGTTCTCATCGTTTAGGAGCCTGACAGAACATCACCAGATTAAAACGTTCTTTAACTCTTTAGAAAACACTGATGAAACCATCGGTCCAAAGATTCTCTGTTTATGACCACAGTTTGACTCTCAGACCCGGAAACTGTTAAATACACCTCACTGAGTGTGTGTGTGTGTGTGTGTGTGTGTGTGTGTGTGTGTGTGTGTGTGTGTGTGTGTGTGTGTGTGGTGGATTAACTCTGATCTGATCTGTGTGTGTGTGTGTGTGTGTGTGTGTTAGAGGTTAAACCTTTAACTGAGCTGCAGCTGCCAACTGTCACACTGCAAAGACTCTATAGGATCACACTTAGTCCACCTCAGTCCACTTCAATCTAGTTAACTTCAGTCCAGTCCACATCAGTCTAGTTCACTCTTGTCCACTTCAGTTCAGTCCGGTTTAGTCCAGTCCACTTTTGCCTAGTTCACTTCAGTCCACTTCAGTCCAGTATACTTCAGTCCAATCCATAACAGCCTAGTTTACTTCAGTCAAGTTCAGTCTAGTTCACTTCAGTCCAGTCCACTTCAGTCAACAACAAACACTGAGCAGGTTTATATAACTGTCTGTCCACACAATGATGACTCAGTATGTTTATGGATGGTGGATGTAGATTTTGTCATGTTGACGGTTATAAACTGATTATATCTGGTTTAAACTGGTTCTATCTGGTTTAAACTGGTTCTATCTGATTCTGACTGGTTCTACCTTATGACTTTGAACAGTTTTATATTTTGTGCTTCATTATTTGGTTCTATTGATCAATATTTCAGATGTTCTGACTCCAGGTTCCCAACGGAACAATTAGACAGACAGCAGGACTGTTTCCAAGCTGCGGCCCCGACCCCCAGGAGGTCCCTGGAGGACTCTAAAGGGGTCACGAGATGACTGACAGGAGATAATGTATGTTGTTAGCATTCAGGTCATACTGGTGCATCGTGGGTAAATGTTAATGACATGAGTGAACCTTTCGATTAGATCAGAATACAAAGGTCTCATGATCTCCTCCATTTCTACCAAAACCTCCTCCGCTTCTACCAAAACCTCCTCCGCTTCTACCAAAACCTCCTCCGCTTCTATAAAAACCTCCTCCGTTTCTACCAAAACCTCCTCTGTCTATATCAGAACCTCCTGTTCCTTTTGTGTGCTGTGGTTCTTAGTGTGAGAACAATGTTACTTTTATTTTAGCCACAATTTAATACCTCTATTAAAAACAATAAAACATTATCAACATGTTAACCGCATGTTTACAACACGTTAACCACACATGAACAGCACATTAACCCCTTGTAGGGTGTAACGCCAGAATGTAACATGCCGTGGTTCTGCAGGAACAGAGGGAACAGTTGTTGTGCTGACGTTCTGCAGAGAACCGTCCAGCAGCTCAGCGCTGGAATAATCAACCGGAAATTAAGAGCCGACTGCTCTTCAGTTCTTTCTGTGTTTGATTTAAATGTGACGTTTGTTAAAATCTGATCAACATGTTTTATCCAGCAGGAGGAGGAACCGTCTGCTCCGTCTCATATCTGTTCAGTCTGACCTCTGACCTCTGCAGGATTCAGTCACATTCTTAAACAGAGATAAAATCACAGCTGACATTTAAAACCTGAGACAACGAGACCGCAAGACGTCTCCGAGAGACAGCGAAGACACTCGTTGGACATTTAAGGCCAATTCCTTCTCTATGATAAAGCTTATAGTCAGGGCTGGCTCAGACTCTCCTCTTTGATAAAGCTTATAGTTAGTGTGTGTTACAGTGTGTGTGTTACAGTGTGTGTTACAGTGTGTGTTACAGTGTGTTTATCTGGACTGACCAGGGTGCAGAACCTCTCGGGGGGGTTCCCGCAGGTGATCCCGGGGGGGTCGACTCTTATCTGCATCACCTCCTTCATGTTGGCGGGTGGCGGCTGACAGGCGTAAAACTCCCAGCCAGGCCCCGCCTCCGAGCTGCGCAGAGACTGACACACGTCAAACTGACCGCCGCCCTGACCGCGGGCCGCCGCCAGCAGCAAGAGGACGGGGAAGAGGCGGGGGAGGAGGGGAGACATGGTGGACTGACGGTCAGATGGACAGGAAGTTTCTCTCATATCTCAAAGTCTCCACCCACATTTTTAACCCCCTGGACCGGCCTTTACAGCAGGTGGTTGTCATGGTTACCAGCTGGTTATCCTATGGTTGTCATGGTTGCCAGGTGATGGTTAACACCGGAAGAAGCTCCTCCCCCTTCTGTCTGCAAAAAAACAACGAAAACAAAAGAGCTGTAGATCTACATCATCTAGATAGAGACCAGAGAAAAACTGTCTGACATCAAGAAGACATCTCGTCCTGTCTGTCTGTCTTTCTCTGTCTCTCTGTCCTGTCTGTCTGTGTTTGTTTGTTTGTCTCTGATATTAATCAGAGACTCAGAGACTGTCTCCATCTCTGGGACGGTTCGTCTCTTTTATTAAAACATTTCTTCTTCTTCTCTCTGCAGATTTCAGATCTCATTATCAGCACAAACAGTCCGTCCCATCCGACACCACAGAAGAAGAGTCAGACATTCACAACACCTGCTCCAAATCATCAGATAATCAGAGGACGATAACAACAACAACAACAACAACAACAACAACAACAACAACAACAACATTAACAACAACAATAACAACAGTGATAATAACAGAAATAATAATAATGATGTAAATATTTTCTTCTAAAGAATCATAGATTTATATGAAGTAAACCCTTCAGACTCAAACACCTCTCTGTCTCTCTGTCTCTCTGTCTCTCTGTCTCTCTGTCTTTCTGTCTCTGTCTTCCGTCTGTGTTACTCACCTGTCTTCCTGTCTCTCTGTCTCTGTGTGTCTTCAGTTTGTGTCTTCAGGTTGATTCTTGATAAGCTGATTAAACAGACGATAAAACTCTGAACGTCCTCTTCTCTTCTTCTTCCTTTTCTTCTTCTTCTTTTTCTTCTTCTTCTTCTCCTTCTTTTCCTTCTCCTCTTCTTCCTCTCTGTCCTCTTTTTGTCCTGTCTTCTTCTTATTCTTTCTCTCTTCTTAGTTCTCACTCCTCCTCTCCTGTTATATCTTTTCCTCCTAATCTCCTCCCCCTCTTCTTCTTCTCTCTCTCTGTCTCTCTCTCTCTGTCTCTCTCTCTCTCTGTCTCTCTCTCTCTGTCTCTCTCTCTCTCTGTCTCTCTCTCTCTGTCTCTCTCTCTTGTTGTCCTGATTGCAGCCTATATTTTTTGAATTAATTATTTTTAGTGTTGTTTTTGCTTTCAGCCCTTTTTTGCTTGTAGCCCAAATTGTTTTGAATTTTATTTTTTCATTTAGCCCTACTTAAAAAAAACCCTTAACTCCTAATCTTTTAATTAATTCATTATTTTTTTTATGGTAGCAATATTATTGAAATTATAATTAGAAGGTTTACTTATTTATTTATTTATTTATTTATTTATTTATTTATTTATTTATTTATTTATTTATTTATTTATGAGAGAAGCCTGAGCGCGGCGCCGTGACGTCATGAGTGAGCGCCGGCAGCGGCCGAAAGAGAAGTAGGAAAGATGGCGGACGTAGTGAACGTCGGGGTGAATCTGGACGCTTTCTCTCACGCGATCAGCGGCATTCAGGCGCTGCGCTCCAGCGTGAGCCGCGTGTTCGAGTCCCTGAAGGACGGCATGAAGAACCGGGAGACCCTGGAGGGCCGCGAGAAGCAGTTCATAGCCGAGTTCCAGGACCACCTGCAGGCGGTCAACCGGGACCTCAAGTGAGTATCCAACCCCCCAAAACACCCCGATATAACCCCCAAAACACCCCGATATACTCCCGAACCCTCTAACTCTCAGCGGAACCTGAGATCAGTAACAGAGACCCCCAAACACCCGACCCCGCACCAAACCCCCAAAATACACATTCTGACTGTAAATATCACTGAGCTGAGCCCAGTCCCTGCACCAAACCCCAGCCAGTTTTTACTCAATTTAAGGAGCTTCACACTGCAGACTGCTTAATGCTGAATGTAAACATCATTTTAAAATGACAGACACAGACTGTATATACAGATTATAGACTTTAGATTATACAGATTATAGATTTTAGATTATACAGATTATAGACTTTAGATTTATACAGATTTGACTTTATTTCATACAGATTATAGACCTTAGATTATACAGATTATAGATTTATATGTGTTGTGAAACAGAAATCTGTTAAACTGAGAATGAAACTGAATGTTTCTGTGGTTGCCCCTAGCAACTAAACAGGATGTAAACAGGAAGTGATGCTGTGTTACTGAATGCTGTCTCTGTCTGTCTTTGTATTTCTGTCTTTCTGTCTCTGTCTGTCTGTCTCTCTCTGTCTCTCTGCAGTGAGTTGGAGCGTCTCAGCGGTCTAGTTGGACGTCCCTCAGAGTCTCATCCTCTTCATAACAGCGGTCTCCTCAGTCTGGATCCAGTTCAGGACAAAACTCCTCTGTACTCTCAGCTGCTGCAGGCCTACAAGTGGTCCAACAAGGTAACACGCTAACACGCTAACATGCTAACATGCTAACAGGCTAACATGCTAATGCAGCTTTTCAAATATAGATCATTTAAAAAATGAATATGGTGATTTTTTTTTCTTCTTTAACTTTTTTTGATTTTTAAAAAAAGAAAATTTGACGTGTGTGTGTGTGTGTGTGTGTGTGTGTGTGTGTGTAGTTGCAGTACCACGCTGGTTTGGCCTCCAGTTTGTTAAATCAGCAGTCGCTCAAACGATCAGCCAATCAGATGGGAGCTTCAGCCAAGAGACGACCCAAAGTCCAACCCAGTACCCTGGTACTTCCTCCTCAGTGAGTACTAATACACACTGTAACACACACACTGTAATACACACACTCTAAAACACATGCTGTAACACACACACTGTAATACACACACTGCGATGTCACTGTATGTTAGCACACAGTGACATCACCATGACTTCCTGTTTGGAGTCTTCATCGAGTCAGATTTCTGCTCTTATTTTAACTTGTTAAAATGTAATTTTTTAAAAATTAAGGCTTTTTTTCTGATACCAGGGCTTTTAACTTGTAACAGGAAGTGGGTGTATTCACTCAGCCATGACTCGCAGACCGTCTCTGTGTGTACAGGTATGTGGATGATGTCATCTCACGGATCGGCAGGATGTTTCCTGATGTGACCATCGAGCTGTTTAGACCCAACGGAACCTCAGCTGTTCTCCTGGTAACACATGACATCACACACGTAGACACACTGCACAGGTGACAGGTGTGTTCAGACCAGGTGACAGGTGAGTTCAGACCAGGTGTCAGGTGAGTTCAGACCAGGTGTCAGGTGAGTTCAGACCAGGTGTCAGGTGAGTTCAGACCAGGTGTCAGGTGAGTTCAGACCAGGTGACAGGTGAGTTCAGACCAGGTGACAGGTGTGTTCAGACCAGGTGACAGGTGAGTTCAGACCAGGTGACAGGTGTGTTCAGACCAGGTGTCAGGTGAGTTCAGACCAGGTGACAGGTGAGTTCAGACCAGGTGACAGGTGTGTTCAGACCAGGTGTCAGGTGAGTTCAGACCAGGTGACAGGTGAGTTCAGACCAGGTGACAGGTGTGTTCAGACCAGGTGACAGGTGAGTTCAGACCAGGTGACAGGTGAGTTCAGACCAGGTGACAGGTGTGTTCAGACCAGGTGTCAGGTGAGTTCAGACCAGGTGACAGGTGAGTTCAGACCAGGTGACAGGTGTGTTCAGACCAGGTGTCAGGTGAGTTCAGACCAGGTGACAGGTGAGTTCAGACCAGGTGACAGGTGTGTTCAGACCAGGAGTCAGGTCTATTCAGACCAGGTGTCAGGTGAGTTCAGACCAGGTGTCAGGTGAGTTCAGACCAGGTGACAGGTGAGTTCAGACCAGGTGACAGGTGTGTTCAGACCAGGTGTCAGGTGAGTTCAGACCAGGTGACAGGTGAGTTCAGACCAGGTGACAGGTGTGTTCAGACCAGGAGTCAGGTCTATTCAGACCAGGTGTCAGGTGAGTTCAGACCAGGTGTCAGGGGAGTTCAGACCAGGTGACAGGTGTGTTCAGACTAGGAGTCAGGTCTGTTCAGACCAGGAGTCAGGTCTGTTCAGACCAGGAGTCAGGTCTATTCAGACCAGGTGTCAGGTGAGTTCAGACCAGGTGACAGGTGTGTTCAGACCAGGAGTCGGGTGTGTTCAGACCAGGAGTCGGGTGTGTTCAGACCAGGAGTCAGGTGTGTTCAGACCAGGAGTCAGGTGTGTTCAGACGGGTTGTGTCTCTGTGTCACCTGGCTCCCTTTCAGGTGACCCTGGGGAAAGTGTTGAAGGCGATTGTCGTGATGCGTTCGCTGTTCATCGACAGAACTGTGGTTCGAGGTTTTAACGAGAACGTTTACAACGAGGACGGAAAGGTAGGTCAAACTCACCTGACAGGTAACCCCAGCTACCTGCACTGCAAAAATGGCCTGTCAAATTTAAGGCCAAACACCCTAGATTTAAGCATACTTGCACTTAAAAGAAGCAAATTTGGCTGCCAGTGCTGTAAGCAAATTTTGCTTGTTAAGATGTGTTAAAACCAGTAAAACTGTGTGACTCTCATTATAGCCCATAAAATCTTGAAATAAGATCAAAAACACTAATTTCAAGCAATTTATTTAAGCCTAGTTAATGCAAAACAAACCTATTATCACTCAAAACTAGTACTTTTTTTACTATCAAATTACTAAAAATTAGAATTATGAAATTCTTGTTTTTAGGGAGCTAAATTAGATCACTTGTTCTTAAAATAAGTAAACATGGCAATGCTTGAAAAACATGGTTTTATTAACATGAAACCAGGGAAAGATACAGTTAGAATGGTTTACATACCAGGCAACGCTGAATCTGTTGCTGCTACAAATATTAACAAGCTTTTTAATTTAAACAAATCCTGTGTGAGCAGATCACTACAAATTTATAAACAGCGTTCAACCAAAATGACCTGTACTGTGACCTTTTAGAAAAGCAAACATTAACATTGTTGTCACACTGATTCAAAAAAGATGTGATTACACGTATCTTTTAAGAATTTTTACTCTGACATCATGTCATCACACGTTCAATACCTGGTTACCAAAAATATTAAAACAACAATAGACTTTCAGTCATCAACATATTTCTCAAAGACTGAGCAGCAATCACATTTGACTGTGAAAATTGTCAGGGGACAAACCTGTGCATTTCTGGCTCTACTTCTTGTTAAATTCTTCCCATTCAGCTATTGCCTTTTTGTAAGAATGAGTGAGGTCACGCTCATGAATACTGTCCTTCAGTACCTCTGTCTGGATGATGGACAACAAGAGTGAAAGATGTTGTGATATTTGACTGTCTGTATCACTCAGCCACCTGGTGTGTAAGAGCTGTTCATGTTTGCATGTGTACTGTTTCATGGATTGTTTGTAACAGTTTGGTGTGATATTTGAAAAGCATCACAACCACAGAAATTAAGAAATATTGTTCTTTGTTCAATACTGTTCTTGCCATTTTTTAAAATTGTATACAAAAACCAAAAAGGCATTTGTACAAAGACATCCCTCTTGCTTAATGAAATGTGTGTGACAGTCATTAAAAGCGACGTAAACAATTTAAGCCTCACTGTTTGAATGCAACTTTACCAGCTGGGAAAATGTTAACCACAGAGCTGATGCTTGAAATGAGATGTTTTTGTCTGGACATACTAGTGCTTAAAATAAGGTTTCTATAGACCTGAAGTGGATGTTTCCAGACTTGTCTCCTGTATCTAGTTAAAAATAACTCAGAAAAAGACAAAGATGCTTAACAAGACCAGGCAAGTGATATTTACTTGAATGAAGTCAAATGATCTTTCCTAGTCAGCACTAGATAATCCATTTACACTTAAAACAAGACTAACTAGATTTTTTAATCTAAATATAAGATTATTACACTTGGTTAGATCGGCAGTTTTTGCAGTGTGTCTGTCTGTCCCCATGGTAACCTGTCTGTCTCCCTCAGCTGGACATCTGGACAAAGTCTCAGTACCAGGTCTTCCAGAAGGTAAGACTCACCTGTCCTCACCTGAACCCCTGAACACCTGAGCTCAGTGTGCAGTGCTCTGATTGGTTGTGTTGTTGCTAGGTAACGGACCATGCCACCACAGCCCTGCTGCACTACCAGCTGCCTCAGATGCCCGACGTCGTGGTCCGGTCCTTCATGGTGAGACACCCACCAATCATTACCTGTCTGTCTCACCTATCTGCCTGTCTCACCTGTCTCTGTCCGTCTGTCTGTCTGTCTTTACACCTGTCTGTCTTTCTGTCTCACCTGTCTGTCTCACCTGTCCCTGCAGACCTGGTTGCGGAGCTACATAAAGCTCTTCCAGTCTCCGTGTCAGCGCTGCGGTCGTTTCCTGCAGGACGGACTTCCTCCAACATGGAGGGACTTTAGGACCCTGGAGGCGTTCCACGACACCTGCCGCATGTAAACACTTCCTGCTGGTCAGGTTATGGACTTCCTGTTCGTCACGTTATGGACTTCCTGTTTGTCAGGTTATGGACTTCCTGTTTTTGTTTACTGTTTGTTTTTGTACAAAGAAGTTTGAATAAAGTTTGATTTTTATCATTTTATAGTTGATTGTAGGGCTGGACGATATGGAAAAAGTCTTATCACAATATCTTTTCATATATATATACAGTCGATATCGATATATATCAGGATATACATGAAATCAGTGTTTCTGTGGAGCTTAAAGGTCCCTTTGACTCCTCAGTGAGATATGAAGATATCATCAGGTTCATTTAGGTTAAATATTTATTTTCTGTCAGACATTGAACATGACAAATATACTGTAGAACAGCATCACCAGCTGGAGGACCTATTCTACTAAAACTCACAGAGGTCCAGGTACTAAAATGTCCTCCCAGCAAAGGTCCGAGCCTCAAACCTAAAATCAATATCACCATTAACTGAACATTTTACTCTGATTACGATTATTTTGCTTTTTTTGCTCTTTTTTGTGTTTTGTTTTTTGTCCTCATAGTTCACTGACACAGTGTCATGTGACCATGGTGTGTTGCACAGTAATAAACATGATTTATTATTATTAATTAAACTTTCCAGCATTATATAAAAATGAAAAGCTCCATCTGAAACAAACTTCAGGTAAATTGAAGCACATTGTGCTGATAATAGTCCAACCTCTCCTGACTGCAGGACTCTGACTTCAGCTTCTGTCAAACTTCTGTGCTGTTAATCATTTTACTCAGGAATTAAAAACTTTTGAGTCGGCCTACTTCTCCTATAGCTGCCAACAGCCTGCCGACATTCACAGTTAGAGAAAGGCTGAAAATAAGCTCATGTGCTTGTGGCCCCGGGCCCCCAAAACATTACATCTGCCCCTGGTAATAATAATGAGAGCTCAGCGCGAGCGGCCGGATGAGACACGGAGCGATGCGTCCTGCTGTTTCTAAATAATTCATCCAAAGTCTGATTCAAGCTGAAACTAACACAAAGTCGTCTGTAGAGTCTAAAGAAGTCACTTTCACCTCTGCAGATGTGTCTGTTTCAGACACTTTGGTGCTGTGAGGAGAAGCTGCGCTCTGTCTGTCTGTCAGCTGTTGATCTGCGATGCTGAGCCCAAAAGCCTGAGATGCACGGCAGATGCGTGGGAGTTGACAGCCACGGTGGGGAAAGGGTTAATTGAATTTTTAAATAACTGAAATAACCAACATGGGCAAGATTATGTTTGTTAGAGGTCCTGAAAGTCGGTTTCGATTATTTTTTGATGAAGTGCCCAGCACTACTGCTCAAAAAATATTGTTCTCATTCTTACATTTTATTACAACTTGGCCACGGGTTCGGATAGGACGAAGTTTTGTTCTGGATCTGGACCGCGGTCCGACAGCTGGTGATGCCTGGCTTACAGGCACATGTGATGAATCAGTGCTACGGGTGCTATCAAGAGCCACCTCTGGACACGTCCAACAGCTCCGCACGATGGAGCTGTTGGACGTGTCCACTCCATGTCCAACAGATCAGAGTCAGAAGTGTTTTATAGTTTAAAATCAAACTGCAGAACTTTGTTTAATGAGCTGCCAACTGAACCAGAACCAGAACTAGAACCAGAAACTGAACCGGAACCTGAAACTGAACCTGAACCTGAACCTGAACCTGAACCTGAACCTGAACCTGAACCGGAACCGGAACCAGAAACCAGAGCAGACTCTGATGTCTCCTGAGTCGGCTCTCAGCTAGTCAGTTTATTAGAAACAGGTGAAGTCTCCGGCAGCGATCATTAACCTTTATCAATTATTGATCAGCTGCAGGCGCTCGGCTCTGAGAACAAACTGAACATTAAAATCCAGATGGAGAGTCCCGCCGTGTTCTTACTGTCCTGCTGGTGACCTTTGACTTCCAGCTTTGTCACACCAGCTGCTGAGACCTGATTGGACAGTTGAGTGTCTCTGAGGGACATGAAGTCAGTTTATTTGTTCTGATTGATCTGACAGTAATTCATTAATTAACCGTTACCGTGCCAACCGTCTCAGAGAAACTGAAGCGTCTCAACATCAAACACTACAAATATTTAGCAATAGTGTCAGATAAAGTCACAATATATATTTATACTGTCTAAATATCACACAGTGTACAACATATTATTATTATTATTATTATTATTATTATTATTATTATTACTATTGTCTAAACATCATACAATGTAAAACAAAAGCATATTACTGTTATTAATAATAGTTTTATTATACTGTCTAAATATGAAATGTTAGAAATGTACAAATATATAACAATGTAAAATAAGTATTGCTATGTGTTACAGACGGGCTCAGTCTAAATACTGATGACTTGAAATCATTAGTAAAATAAAAATAAATCACAGCAGATTTATTGTTTAGTAAATGATATTCTGTAATCTTCAGTATTAAACTGCAGCGAGTCACATTTATGTTTGAAGTGTAGACTTGAAGATAAATTTGATATTTGATGAAATGTGAGAGTGCTTCAGGCTGAACGACTCTGGCATTTCAGCTGCTGAGCTGAAATTTAAAAAAGAAAAGTTCAGCGCAGACGAAGGTCGAGTTGCTTTTCATGGTGATGACTGAGTCTTATTTTGAAAGGGCAGAGTCAGATCTCTGACCTCAGGTGACCTCAGATCCTAAACACTATTACAACTTAAAAACTTTTTTTTTTTTTTTTTTTTAAAAAAAAAGCTTTTTAGTCTGAAATATTATTTTGAGTCTGAGATTTACTGAGGATCGTTTGAAAGACTGAACATTTGTTCATTAAAGGGTTAAAAAGTTTCAGCTTCGTCATGACATCATCAGTGTTTCCACCTGGAGGACAGGTGAGACTCGTTCACTGAGAGGAGACAGACGAGCAGAGAGACACACTGACGGACGGAGCCAGGTACTCTGAGCATTCACACACAAAATTTTCACTTTTCTGTTCAAACTGTGAAACTTTAGTTTATATTTAATGTCACAAATATCAGAACACAACAGCGTCAGATTAAACCACACCAGGTCCAGATTCAGGATCAGGTCCAGGATCAGGATCAGGATCAGGATCAGGATCAGGATCAGGTGGTCTTACATGATCAGAAGTGTTTATCACTCTGGTTTTCTGATCCAGGACTGGCAGGATGATGGCTGACGGACTGGTCCACTTCACAGAGACCACAACTGGAACCGATCCACTTCCTGTCTGTGCAGACCAGATCCTCTCCACCATCGACTGTGACGCTCTGCTGCCGTTGGCCTCACCTGAAGATGAGGACGAGGACGGTCTGACTGAGTCCAACAAGACAATGAATAACAACAGCAGCAGCTGCGTCCTGCTGGAGAGACACCGCAGGTACTGACTATTTACTGGAGACAAACTGTAGGTACTGACACTCTACTGTTTACACGCTGCAGGTACTGACTATCTGCTGGAATCTTATTTTGGAGGTGAACTTCCTCACGGAGAGTTCCTGTGTTGTCGTCAGTAACTCTAAACTAAAGGTGAAAGTTTACATAAAAACTGAAGTGCAGATACTCCCTAAACATCCTGAAGTACTGTAATGAAGTATTAGTACTTTGAGTAAACAGTTGGATGTGGTCATGTGATTTACAGGAAACGCATCACTCAGAGCTGCAGCATGCTTCGACAGCTGTTACCCACAATCCCTGGCGGACGTGTTGACATGGTGATGGTGCTGGAGACAACGGTGACTTTCCTGGAAATGGTCCAGGAATTAGTCCCTGTCGAAGACCCAAAAATAAAGGTAATTCCAGGCCCAAACAGGTACAACCCCATGACACACACACACACACACACACACACACACACACACATATATGTGTGTGTGTATGTGTGTATATGTATTGTATACAGTTTCAGTTAATCCATCTCTCTTTTTGTGTGTGTGTGTGTGTGTGTGTGTTGATGAGGTCAGCTGTGTCCTCCTGCAGAGCTCTATGCTGATTGGCTGCTGCAGAGTCAGAAGAGTAGGGGGATTGGACACAAGATGGCCGCCAAGCAGGAGAAGAAGGTCACCAGGTGAGACAGACAGGTGAGACAGACAGGTGAGACAGAGATCACCTGAGTTTCATATTCAAGTTTAATTTGATCTGTCCTGCAGGAGAGGAGACGTTCTGAAGATGAGGACGAGCAGGAGACACAGAGACAGACAGGTTTTTATCAGCTACACATGACACTCACCTGCTCAGGTACTCTGTACTCTACCTGCTCAGGTGTACTCTACCTGCTCAGGTGTACTCTATTTCTCTGGTGTACTCTATGCTCAGGTGTACTTTACCTGCTCTGGTGTACTTTACCTGCTCAGGTGTACTCTATACTCAGGTGTACTCTACCTGCTCAGGTGTACTCTATGCTCAGGTGTACTCTACCTGCTCAGGTGTACTCTATTTCTCTGGTGTACTCTATGCTCAGGTGTACTTTACCTGCTCTGGTGTACTTTACCTGCTCAGGTGTACTCTATACTCAGGTGTACTCTACCTGCTCAGGTGTACTTTACCTGCTCAGGTGTACTCTATGCTCAGGTGTACTTTACCTGCTCAGGTGTACTCTACCTGCTCAGGTGTACTCTATGCTCAGGTGTACTCTGCCTGCTCAGGTGTACTCTACCTGCTCAGGTGTACTCTATTTCTCTGGTGTACTCTATGCTCAGGTGTACTTTACCTGCTCTGGTGTACTTTACCTGCTCAGGTGTACTTTACCTGCTCAGGTGTACTCTATACTCAGGTGTACTCTACCTGCTCAGGTGTACTCTACCTGCTCAGGTGTACTCTATGCTCAGGTGTACTCTACCTGCTCAGGTGTACTCTACCTGCTCAGGTGCACTCTATGCTCAGGTGTACTTTACCTGCTCAGGTGTACTCTATGCTCAGGTGTACTTTACCTGCTCAGGTGTACTCTACCTGCTCAGGTGTACTCTATGCTCAGGTGTACTTTACCTGCTCAGGTGTACTCTAAACTGTAAATAGGTTCAACACATGAATGTAACGGTGATGTTGTGTCCACTTTCTGTTTTTTTCTGCAGCTTCCTGTCTCTTTGTAGCGACTTTCCGCTGGTCACCATGACAACAGTCCATTCTGGTGGAAGTATTCCATAGTGGTACTGTAGTATCGATAGTACTGATACTGTAGAATCAGTAGTACTGGTACTGTACTATTGGTAGTACTGATAGTGTAGAGATAAAGCAAATAGGTGATAATTTAATTTTGTGATTTAGTTTGTACTTCCTGTTTGTGTTTGAAGAGAATAAATGTGTGTAATGTGTAATAAATCACCATCATCGCCATGGTTTCATGTATGACATCATTTATTTCTATTTACTTTTACATACAACAGGAATCACTTTATTTTAAAATGAGACATTAAACAAAAACAACTGATGGAAACGCTGAAAATTAAATAAAAATAAACAGTTTTAACAAATATGCTATATATATGAGATACACACCTGTGTGTGTGTGTGTGTGTGTGTGTGTGTGTGTGTGATGTGATCGCCCCTACACTAAATCTCAACATTAGTATCATTCATGTCACGTGACTGATTATCAGGTAAAATAACGTTTTAGAAACGTGGTGACGTCACTGCTGACAGTAGATGTGATTAATGAGAGAAGAAGAGCACCGCCTGCTGGAGGACTGACGTCACCCATCATTAACCATTATTGATCATAAAATAATCATAATTAGCATTTTGATAATTGTTATTTCTGTGTGAAGATTGTGACGTGTTTAATGTAAATATTTACTTATTTTCTGTTCTGACAAACCGGAAACGTTCAGTGTGACGGCAGGGCGGGGCTGCGACTGCGCATGCTCGGTACACACACACACACACACACACACACACACACACACAATCTCAGCATCTCTTCACCGATGACAAAGGGTCCTCCGGGGAGACGCGCCGCGCGTGACCGCGTCCTCTGCTCTCGTGCAGCTGCAGACAGAGACAGAGACGGGGACAGGGGACGCAGACACACAGACGGACAGAAAGACAGACAGGCTGCCGGTGTGTGTGTCGGTGAGGATGCGCGCGGCGGACAGCAGCGGTGGCTCGCGGTGATCGTCGGTACCGAGAGGCGGATCGGCGGCTGCAGCGGAGCGCGAGGAGCTGACCGGACACCATGAGCTGCAACTGGGGCACCGAGCTGTGGGTACGTACACCTGTTCACACCTGCTGCACGCGCACACAGCACGGGATCACACCCCGAAACCCGCCGACACGGGAGCCCGCTCACCGGCAGCTGTGACCGTTTATCCGGTAACCTGCCGGTGCAGAGCCGGTGTGTATGTGTGTGTGTGTGTGTGTGTGTGTGCGCGCGCGAGTGCGTGCGTGTGCGTGTGTGAGGCCCTCGTGCTTCTGTCTGCTCTGCCATAGCAACACGGTGAGTGACGACAGCGGCTCGCGCTTTGCGTCGTCCATGATGCTGCAGCGCGCGACCCGAGAACTGAGACCCCCCCCCACAAATTATTATTATTATTATTATTATTATGTTATTTATATTTTTATTATTGTTGTTGTTATTATTATTGACAGTATTACTGTTAGGCCGAATACTGTTGTTTATCCATTTAATCACTGGTTGTTTTCTCTCGCTTTTTTATTCATTTATTTTATTTATTTGTTATTTTTTCAGCTTCAGTTTAGATCAAAGAAAATAATGAAATGATAAATTAGTTTAATGGATTTACAGAGCAAAACTCTGATTCAGACGCTCAGCTGAAAAACCGAAGACAGAAAACAGTTTGATTATGATGAAGCGCAGTTCAAAAACAGCTTTTCAGGGTTTGTAGTTTTCAACCAATGAAGAAACGAGAATTTCATTTAAATACAGTGTGTAGATTACAGTGTGTAGATTACAGTGTGTGTAGATTACAGTGTGTAGATTACAGTGTGTAGATTACAGTGTGTGTAGATTACAGTGTGTAGATTACAGTGTGTAGATTACAGTGTGTAGATTACAGTGTGTAGATTACAGTGTGTGTAGATTACAGTGTGTAGATTACAGTGTGTAGATTACAGTGTGTGTAGATTACAGTGTGTAGATTACAGTGTGTGTAGATTACAGTGTGTAGATTACAGTGTGTAGATTACAGTGTGTGTAGATTACAGTGTGTGTAGATTACAGTGTGTAGATTACAGTGTGTGTAGATTACAGTGTGTAGATTACAGTGTGGAGATTACAGTGTGGAGATTACAGTGTGTGTAGATTACAGTGTGGAGATTACAGTGTGGAGATTTCAGTTTATATATTTCGGTTTATAGATATGTCTGT
>NC_142179.1:1205000-1237500 GCF_026936395.1 Plectropomus leopardus
CACCCGTGTGACTCACCTGTGAGTTTCACCTATATAACTCACCTGTGAGATTTACCTGTGTGACTCACCTGTGAGTTTCACCTATATAACTCACCTGTGAGATTTACCTGTGTGACTCACCTGTGAGTTTCACCTGTGTGACTCACCTGTGAGTTTCACCTGTGAGTCTCCTCTGTGAGTCTCCTCTGTGTGACTCACCTGTTTCTCAGCTGTGAGTCTCACCTATATGACTCACCTGTGAGTTTCACCTGTGTGACTCACCTGTGAGTCTCCTCTGTGTGACTTACCTGTTTTTCACCTGTGAGATTTACCTGTGTGACTCACCAGTGAGTCTCCTCTGTGAGACTCACCTGTTTCTCACCTGTGTGACTTATCTGTACACCTTTAGCGCAGGTGTTTCTCATCCGTCAGAGGACTGAGCCGCCTCTGTTGATGTATTAATTGTTTTCTTTAATTGACTGATTAATTGCCTTCTAAGATTCCAAATGTAGAAAAGGTTGGAGGAGACGGCCTCAGATGTCTCGTTTTGTCCAGGACATGAAGACACTCTGTCCTTTATTATCAGTGTTGACACGATTGAGAGAGTCGCTGTTTGAGACGGCCGCAGTCTGACCTCTTGTCTCACATATCTACCTGTCTCTCTGTCCGTCTCTGTCTCTCTGTCTCTCTGTCTCTCTGTCTGTCCTCACCCTGTAGGCTTTGTGCAGAGTAGTCGGCTAGTCTAGCACAGTAATCCACCAATGAGGACGTCTCGCCACAGGAAGTGATGTAAAGGAAAGAGTTCTGAGGAAGTCGGGTAACAGCTTTTCATTGGACAGTTAAACTCTTGAAATATCTCGGCCAATCAGATGACAGACTGCTGTCGATACACAAGGGAAGAGAGGGTGAACCGATGTCAGACATTAGACAGGTCCCAAACACCCAGATCAGACATAAGATAGGTCCTAAACTCACAAATCAGACATTAGACAGGTCTCAAACACACATATCTGACATTAGACAGGTCCCAAACTCACAGATCTGACATTAGACAGATCTCAAACACACAGATCAGACATTAGACAGGTCCCAAACACACAGATCAGACATTAGACATGTCCCAAATACACAAATCAGACATTACACAGGTCCCAAACCAAACACACACGTCAGACATTAGACAGGTCCCACACACAGTGTCAGATGATAGATCAGACATTAGACAGGTCCCAAACCCAGTGTCAGTGAATCCACATTAATGTTCAATGTAACAGGAACAGAAGGAAAACTAAAATTCTGATCAGATTTATTGAACGTCTTATTTTACAATTGAATCCAAAACGACTGAAACGTTTTCTGATGTGACAGTTTCTGTAATTTATCTGCTGACAAACTGACCTGACATCAGGTTCACCAGCTGATTGAACGTTTGTAAAAAGAAAACGGAGGACGCTCCTTCCTGTTGGCGGACGAGAGACTGAAAAAAAGAAACTGAACATCCTGCAGTGATGTCACAGTGATGTCGCAGTGATGTCACAGCGATGTCACAGCGATGTCATGGCGACATCACAGACTGAGTGTAAATATAAACTGTAGCTGTACAGGTGTAGCCCCGCCCCCATGTACCTGCTGAAATAAGCTCCGCCCCCAAATTTACCTGTATGTTATCCCTCCTAGCCCCTGAGCCTGGCTCCGCCCCCTGCTTGTTGATCAATGATCTGTTATTGATTGTGTGAAATGTGAAACTTTTTTATTTGATAGTGAGATATTGATCAGTTATTGTTTTTCTTATGAAGACGTGAGACTGCTGATCACGCTCTTTTCAACTTCCTGTATGTGAAACTTTCAAAATAAAGTCCACTCTGATTCAAACACTAATTCTTTTTACTGTCAGTAGGTCCTGCAGCGGTCGGGGCAGACTACTTCCTGAAACCACTGAGCTATTGATCAGCTGTCGGTCAGACATTGATCAGCTGTCGGTCAGATATTGATCAGCTGTCGGTCAGATATTGATCAGCTGTCGGTCAGACATTGATCAGCTGTCAGTAGATTTCTGTATTCTGAGGCAGAAATGTTTTTCTGAAGATATCATGAAGCCATAAAGATCAAAGTATTGATGATCAGGATGCAGATGATATTCAGACATTATTGATCCGATGCAGCAGGGTGGCGGTCGAGGATCTCGTGTACCTGCAGGCGTCTCCTCCAGCTCTCAGACCGTCTGCAGGTTTTTATTGATTTATTGAAATGTATTTCTGCTGGTGTGTAAAAATCAGTTCGGGCTGATCCTGCAGCCGGCAGCAGATCTGTGACGGTCGGGCTCAAAGTGCACGAGGACGGGCGTGTTTGATTTCAATCCCCCGCCAGCTGGGGCTGATGGGAAGTCAAGCATGGCTGAAATCAGTGAGTTATTCCTTAACTTTATTTTGAAAAAATAAATCTCAAACTTCAGAAGGGCATAGCTGCGTTTGGACGTTCTTTTCAAACGGTCTGTGAGACGGAGCATAAATGATCAGTGATCAATAATCAAATGTTCGCTCGCTTTGTGTCGCCATGAAACACCTGCAAACAAACTTCCTGTTTCTTTGAGTTTCATCAGCGAAGTTCTGCTTCGTCCCCAATTTTTCACCTCATGAAAGCATTTAATGGAATAACGACTCCACTATATTCAAAAATAAAACTCTTTCGATGAGCGAAACGTGTCGGAGGATCCATCTGCACTGATTTTAATGTTATCTACATTTGACAAGAAATGTAATAATAAACATTTTCGTCATATTTTTCAAAATAAAAATATCAAGGACATGAACAAGAAAAAAGCTTTTACAAAGCTTTGCACTTACTAAGGGGTTTTTTTTGCACTTACTAAGGGTTTTTTCCTTAAGTCTAAATTCTTGCTTGTGTTGTACGTCGCTTTGGATAAAAGCGTCTGCTAAATGAAATTGGAGAATTGTCGACAAAGAAGTTTATTTTAAAATGATTTATTCTGATCGGCAGTTATCTGTGCTCCTGTGTGTTTGTGCTCTGCTTTTTCTGATATTTTTCTACATTTTTTTAAATTAAATATTGAAAAAGAAGAAATCTCCTCTGTGCTGGCTAACAGTCGGGGAGCTGAAGCTGACTTCTGATTGGCTCTTTCATATCAGGTGATATTGATCAGGTAACCAGCTGCAGGAAACTGGAAAAACTGAAATGATTTCAGATTTGGATCAAAGCTAATTTTGAGAACTTTTATGCTGGTTTTGCATGTCAGACCCTGAATAACATATGAAGAAAGTTTTGGGTGATTTAGGTTCCCAGAGGAAAAAAAAACAGGCGACAGGACGAGCGAGCGCACCTGGGCGTGACGTCACTTCCTGTGAAACGTCCTAAAATCGTCTGGAGGAGGTGCGGTGTGCGGATGACGGTGAGCTGAGCGAGTCCCTCTGAAAAACTCGATTATTCGACCAGACCGGTGATAATAAGCTGCTGTTCTGGCCAAGCTGAGAGCCAGAAGGAGACAACTTTATTAACCCTTCAAACTATGGTGAGTGACGTCATGTTTCCGCTCCTCTGTTGTTGTTTGCTCCCAGAGGAGAGGACAAACTTTCCCAAAAACCTGCGAGTTGTCTGAAGGTTGTGGAGGTTGTCTGGAGGTTGTCTGAGGGTTTCGGTGAAGTTTGGTGCGGACTGTGTCACTGTAGTGATGTCTGAATGGATGCTAATGCTAACAGCTAACGCTAATGGCTGATGCAGTTGTTGTGTAGTAGTGCAGCACGGTGCTAATGCTATGCTAAATGAGAGCTAATCGCTAAGCTAAAAGCTAACTGTGATCTGTTACAGTGTGTGTGTGTGTGTGTGTGTGTGTGTGTGTGTGTGTGTGTGTGTGTAGTTACAGTGTGCTGAAAATAATATTGTGTTTGAGTCAAACCTTGGTGATTAGTGACTCGCAGATGTGATCGCCTCTTAGGAGGTTGGAAAGAAAAAACTTTATTCATGCTGAATTAAATTAATATAGTTAAACTGAATATTCATACTTGATATCAGCCAGTTTTTAAACTGCAAAGTCGTGTCTCGGTCGGTTCTTACACGGAAATAAGACGCGCGTTGGTGACCCGCCATCATTTAGTCAAAGTGATTAATGAATGAGATTTCACAGTTTTTAAATCTGATGCATCAGCGCACTCTGCAGACAGAGAAATCAGCAGGAAGGCAGCAGAAATCCAACTAAAAGGTTTTGTCAATCAAAACTAAAAATTAAATTCATAATATTAATAATAATAATGATAAAAATAATGATATGATGATAACAGTAATAATATATTGATGGTAATGGTAGTAACAATCATAATAATGTAAAAAATAATAATAAAATTAATGTTATTAATGATGATATAAATAACTTCACAGGAGGAGAGATGTCAGCACTCTGCAGACTGGATGAAAAACAAAGTGAGCTGCAGCTGTTTCTGTGTTTCAGTGTCGTTAAATTGAGGAGCAGAAATAAATCTGCTTAACCCTTTGTGCAGATGTAATACAGATGTCTAACCAGCAGATGGCGACAAGTTCATGCAGCAGCGGCGCCACAAACTCGACCTCTGCCAGCTGATTTATGATGACGCCTCTTTTTTAATTTTAAGAAAACAAGTCAAACAATCACAGGAAAAGGAATGAAACTGAGGGATCATGGGAAAATACAATCTTTCTGTCAGAAAGAATCAGCAGAAAAAAAACGGAGGAGAGTTTATGAACCCTAAAACACAGAGAGGACGCTTCAGGGTCCAAATACTACAATCTCAAGTTTACTCTGAGCCACCTGCTGTGGAATTATTGATCATTGAATATTAGTGATTTTCATTAAGTCGCAGCGTCTCCATCATTTCCTGTAAAATAACAAAATGTTCCTCAACGCCTCCCTTCTTCTTCTCTCACACAGATCTTGATTTCTGGCCAGTGCACTCAGCATGTGTGTGTGTGTGTTCTGAACCCTGCTGAGGACCATCTGACACACACACACACACACACACACACACACACACACGGCAGATGGAGATGTTGTTTCCATGACGACCGAATGAGGAAGTGATGATTAATTTAGAGAAATTTTTCTCCTCCATCTGTTTCTTCTTCTCTTTGTGTCTCCGTCAGACTGAACTGTCGTCACCCCACTGACCTCCCACCTGATCAATAACTGATCAGCTCTTCTCCAATCAATAACTGATCATCTACTCACTCCAATCAATAACCCATCAGCTGATTGGTCAGGTTTGACCTGCTGATGATCTCATCAGTCTGAAGAATTTCATCTTGAAGGAGCTGGTCATCCTCACTGACCCTGACACCCCAAACCGGTCCTGTGGTCCCCTAGTCTTGTGGTCCCATGTGGTATTGCAGTCTTGTGGTCCCATGTGGTCCCATGGTCTTGTGATGCACAGTCCTGTGGTCTTGTGGTCCCCAAGTCTTGAGGTCCTGTTGGCTTGTTGTCTTGTGGTCCCCGAGTCTTGAGGTCCTGTTGGCTTGTTGTCTTGTGGTCCCCGAGTCTTGAGGTCCTGTTGGCTTGTTGTCCTGTGGTCCCCGAGTCTTGAGGTCCTGTTGGCTTGTTGTCCTGCGGTCTTGTGGTCTTGTGGTTCCCTGGTCCTGTGTTCGCCTGGTCTTGAGGTCCTTTGTTCTTGAGGTCTTGTTATCCTGTGGTCTTGAGGCCCTGTGGTCCTATGGTGTTCTGTTCCCCTGGTCTTGTGGTCCTGTGAGCTAGTTGTCCTGTGGTCCGCTGGTCTTGATGTACTGTGGTCCTTTGGCTCTGTGTTCCCCTGGTCTTATGACCCCCTGGTCTTGAGGTCCTTTGGCTCTGTGTTCCCCTGGTCTTGAGGTCTTGTGGTCTTGCTGACTTATGGTCCCCTGGTCCTGTGGTCTTGTGGTCCTGCATCCCTGTGGTCCCCTGTCCCCTGGTCGTGAGGTCCTGTGGTCTTGTGGACCTGTGGTCCTGTGGGCTTGTTGTCCAGTGTTCTTGTGGTCCCCTGGTCTTGTGGTTTTGTGGTCCTGTGGGCTTGTTGTCCTGTGGTCCACTGGACTTGAGGTACTCTGACTCCCTCCTCAGCCCCTCCCACCTTATTGTTGGGACCCAAAGTCTTTTTAAGCCTGGCCATTTCCAAGATGGCCCTCTCACTCCTGGAGGGCTGGTGCCTGTCAGGCACCCCAACATGGTTTTGTTGGGTTAGCCTTTTGTTTCCTAATGGTTTCAGTTAGCAGCTACACACTTCATGAACCCAACACCCATACCTCACCACTGGTGACTGACCTCCATCTTGGTTTTATTTTTGTTGGGTTATCCTTAATAAATCCTCCCCTCCCGTGGTCCTCTGGTCTTGTGGGTTTGTTGTTCTGCGGTCCTCTGGTCTTGTGGTCCTGTGGTCCTCTGGTCCCATTGGCTTGTTGTCCTGTGGTCCTCTGGTCCTGTGGGTTTGTTGTCCTGTGGTCTTTTGGTATTGTTGTCCTGTGGTCCTCTGGTCCTCTGGTCTTGTGGCCCTCTGGTCATGTCGGCATGTTGTCCTGTGGTACTCTTGTCCTATGGTACTCTTGTCCTGTGGTACTCAGGTCTTGTGGTCCTCTGGTCTTGTGGGCATGTGGTCCTCTGGTCTTGTGGCCCTCTGGTCATGTTGGCATGTTGTCCTGTGGTACTCTTGTCCTGTGGTACTCTGGTCTTGTGGGCATGTGGTCCTCTGGTCCTGTGGGCATGTTGTCCTGTGCTCCTCTGGTGTTGTGGTCCCGTGGTCCTCTGGTCTTGTGGTCCTCTGGTCCTGTGGGCTTGTTGTCCTTTGGTCCTCTGGTCTGGTAGTCCTGTGGTCTTGTGGTCCTTTGGTTTTGTGGTCCTCTGGTCCTGTGGGCTTGTTGTTCTATGGTATTGTGGTCCTGTGGGCTTGTGGTCCGGTGGGCTTTTGGTCTTGTGGGCTTGTTGTCCTGTGGTATTGTGGTCCTGTGGGCTTGTGGGCTTGTGGTCCTGTGGTCCTCTGGTCCTGCAGGCCTGTGGTCCTCTGGTATTGTGGTTCTGTGACTAATGGTGGACTGTTTCAGAGAGGGGTTATCAGGGCAGCATCAGTATGGACAGCATGGACTCTGTCTATGGTTCTTGGTTTCAGGACTCACTTCAGGTCTAGTGTTTGTTGTTTATTGATTGTTTTCTCAGAGAAACAAACAGCAGGTCCTTCAGGTCTGTTTGTTGTTTGTTTATTGGCGATCAGATCTTTGGTTGTGATAAAATCTCAGAGACAGAAACAGACTGAGAGCTGCAGCAGCTCGTTTCCACTCGACTGAATTTATGTGTCACACATGAAGAAGAAGGAGAGAGAGGAGGGAGGGAGGAGGAAGAGCCCAGGGGAGGGAGGGAGGAGGAAGAGCCCAGGGGAGGGAGGGAGGGAGGAGGAAGAGACCAGAGGAGGGAGGGAGAGCCCAGTGGAGGGAGGGAGGAGGAAGAGCCCAGACGAGGGAGGGAGGAGGAAGAGCCCAGAGGAGGGAGGGAGGGAGGAGGAAAGAAGAGCAGTGAGAGGAGGAGGGAGGTAGAGCAGAGAGAGCAGGGAGGAGGAAGAGCCCAGGGAAGGGGTGGATGGAGGAGGAGCAGAGAGGAGGGAGGAGGGAGGAGGAAGGAAGAGCAGACAGAGGAGCAGGTTCCTCAGCAGCAGCAGCAGCGGTTCGGAGAGCAGCAGGTCATTAAAGAGTTAATCAGGAGAATCAAAGATGGAGTCTGACGAGAACCTGATCAACATTTTCCTGCTGATGCTCATCGGATCCAGCCTGCCCACGGTGGGTTCTGTTTATGTTCTACTGTTCTACTGTTCTACTGCTCTACTGTTCTATTCTGATCCAGCCTGCCCACGGTGGGTTCTGTTTATGTTCTACTGTTCTACTGTTCTACTGTTCTACTGTTCTATTCTGATCCGGCCTGCCCACGGTGGGTTCTGTTTATGTTCTACTGTTCTACTGTTCTATTCTGATCCAGCCTGCCCGCGGTGGGTTCTATTGTGTTCCACTGTTCTTCTGTCCTTCTGATAAAACTTATAATTCTAATGATAATCAGTAATAAGAATAATAATAATGAATATTATAATGATGATAATAATTATTTTTATTATTATTAATTACAATAATAATAAATATTAAAATGATAATAATAATGACGATGTTATTATTATAATAATAATAATGATAATAACAATAATAATAATAATAATAATAGTAGCGTGGGACTGATGCTGTGACTGGATGAAGTTGGACTGTTTGTGCGGCCGTTGTCAGACTGTAAACTGCAGTGTTGATAAAGTTTTGCTGCTGTTGAAGGCCGACCCTGATAGATCAGTAATCGATGAGTGGACCGTTTGTGGAGGCGTGACAGAAAAACGGCGTTCTCTTCCTGAGGTCAGCGTGACGCAGCGAGACCATCAGAGTGCTGAACAGATCTGCTCGTTTACTGAGCGAAATGTTCCTTTAATTCAGCTCCTTTCACATTTCTTCTTTCAGAACAAATGAAACTTGTTTAACGTGTTTTTGTTTGATAAATTTATGCTTTTTAAATCCACGTTGACAAAATCTTCACTGACCATAAACATTTCCAGAGGACGGGCCATGTTCCTCTGAGTTCTGAGCAGAACAGTCTGTGTTTTAACACATATTTAACACGTTCTTTGATTTTCACACCGCTTTCACACCTTTGGTCATTTTCACACATTTTTAACACATTTTCATAATTTTAACACATTTTTAACACCTTTGGTTACTTTATCCATTGTGTAGGCCTGCTTTGTCTGTCTCTGTCCATCTGTCCATCTGTCCCTCTGTCCATTGCTCACTCACCTCGTCCTCTGGGATCCTCACTGTCCACATGCATGACCCAGACCTGTACAGGATGTTTGTATGTTTGTGTGTGAGAGTCTGTATATGTGTATGTATGTGTGGATACATGAATGTATGTATATATATATATATGTGTGTATGTTTGTATGTATGTATATACGTGTGTGTATATGTTTGTATGTATGTATATACGTGTGTGTATATGTTTGTATGTATATATGTATGTATGTGTGTATGTTTGTATGTATGTATATACGTGTGTGTATGTGTTTGTATGTATGTATATACGTGTGTGTATATGTTTGTATGTATATATATATACGTGTGTGTATATGTTTGTATGTATATATGTATGTATGTGTGTATGTATATACGTGTGTGTATATGTGTTTGTATGTATGTATTTATGTATTTTTGTACAATTTGGGCTCTCAGATGAAAAACCAGCGATTGAAAATAGTCTGAATAGTTTGAGCTCCAAAAACAGGATGTAAAACTGATCTGAGCTCAGTAACGACGTGTGATTGTGACAGAAAGACAAGCGGAGGTGAAGAAGAGAGATGTTGTGCTGTTAACCCTTTGAAACCTGAGCAAATTGGCTTGATTTTATTTTTAGAAACATTGGAGAAGGAAATGAGTCACGACCAAAGAAATGACCCACTAACTAGCAAGAAGTGTGTTACATTTACAAGAAAATCAGCTGCAAAGTTTGCAAAAACAAAAAGCAAAAGAAGAAAGACAAGAACACTAACTGCAAAATGTGCTTAAAATGTCATAATTTTAAATAGTAGTTTTGATAACTATAATTATAGTTTTCCCCAGACATGTTCCCTAGCTTTTTAAAATCATTTTCAAAATCTCCTAATTTATTGCAATTTATAAAACGTTTCTTACCAAGCTGCTGGTTTTTGAAAGAAATCACAACCGTTTCTTTCTATCAGATTCAAAGGGTTAAATGTTGAAACACTGCAGTGATCTCTGACATGAGGAGGAGGAGAGGAGGAGAGGAGAGGAGGAGGAGGAGAAGAGGAGAGGAGGAGGAGGAGAGAAGAGGAGAGGAGGAGGAGGAGAGGAGGAGAGGAGAGGAGAGGAGGAGGAGGAGAAAAGGAGAGAGGAGGAGGAGAGGAGGAGGAGGAGAAAAGGAGAGGAGAGGAGATGAAAAGGAGAGGAGGAGGAGAGGAGGAGGAGACATAAGAGTCATTCGAGTGTGATTCTGCATTCAGCCTGCAGAGGGCAGCAAACTAAACTAACTAAACTCATCAAAGGAGCTAAACTAATTAAACTAATTAAACTAATTAAACTAAACTAAACTAAACTCGCCAAACTAACTGAACTACTTCCTGTTGATCTGTTATTGTTCTCTCTCTCTTTGATTGATTGATTGATTGATTGATTGATTGATTGATTGGTTGATTTGACCTACAGTTCTAGCAGTCGTCAGTGTGTCTTATTTTCCTGGTTGTCCTCTGTCCTCTGTCCTGTCCTGCAGGTGGGTCCCTCTGCCCCCGAGGAGGGCTGGCAGGTGTACAGCTCGGCTCAGGACTCTGACGGTCGCTGTGTTTGTACGGTGGTCGCTCCGCAGCAGACGGTCTGCTCCAGAGACGCCCGAACCAAACAGCTGCGCCAACTGCTGGAGAAGGTACCAGACCACCGTCCCCGAGAGGACTAATGATGACCCTGCAGACAGCCGGGAGACCTGTTATAGTTTGGTTTATTATTAAGACCTGTGTGCGGTGTATTAGGTTTTATTTATTATTCACTTATTATTATTATTTGAGTTCTAGTGATCAGCTGCGGTGTTTTGTGGTGTACAGGTACAGAACATGAGTCAGTCCATCGAGGTTCTGGACCAGCGGACTCAGAGAGATCTGCAGTTTGTGGAGAAGATGGAGGTTCAGCTGAAGGGTCTGGAGAACAAATTCAAACAGGTGGAGGACGGACACGAGAGCAACATCGCTCGACAGTACAAGGTACCGCCCACACAATGACATCACAGCTCGAACGGCCAATCAGCTCTCAGTGAGACTCTGCAGCATCACATTTCAGGGCTGTTTGATCCACGATGATGAAATGCTGTGGCTGTCAAACACTCAGCTGTTCTACTGTGAGGCAGACTGTGATTTGTAATAATGGGCTTTTTAAATAAAACTGACTTGACTGTTTCTGCTGTCTGTCCGTCAGTCCATCAAAGCCAAGATGGAGGAGCTGCGTCCTCTGATCCCGGTCCTGGAAGCCTACAAGGCGGACGCTCTGCTGGTGAGACAGTTTAAGGAGGAGGCGTCCAACGTGACGGAGCTGCTGGGCTCGCTGCAGGAGCAGCTAGGAGGACTGGACTACCAGGAGCTGCACAGCCGAGTCCTGAACCTGGAGGAGCGGCTCAGAGCCTGCATGCAGAGGCTGGGTGAGTCAGCAGCACAAGTAAACAAATAAACAAACAAACAAACAAACAGGGACAGACTGACAGAGAAAGACAGAGGGACAGAGGGACAGCACCTCAACAGAGACTTGACAGTGACTCGACAGTGGCTCAACATACTTGAAAGACACAACAGCAATTTGACAGTGACTCAACAGCACTTGACAGAGACTTGACAATGACTCGACAGAGACTTGACAGCACTCGACAGCGACTCAACAGTGACTCGAGAGACTTGACAGTGACTCGACAGCGACTCGACAGAGACTTGACAGTGACTTGACAGTGACTTGACAGCACTCGACAGCGACTCGACAATGACTCGATAGAGACTTGACCGTGACTCGACAGTGACTCGACAAAGACTCGACAGTGACTTGACAGCACTCGACAGAGAATCGACAGTGAGAGAGCTGTTGATCTTTGAACATGAGAGTTTTTTCTTTTCCAGCTTGCGGGAAACTGACTGGAATCTCTGAGCCAATCACCATCAAGACGTCTGGATCCAGGTTTGGATCGTGGATGACGGACCCGCTCGCTCCGACCGGAGACAACAGAGTGAGACCTGTCAACACAACGCAACACAACAACATAAACAACAACAACATAAACAATATAAACACCAACAACAACAACAACATAAATGCCAACAACAATATAAACACCAACAACACAAACACCACAACCCTAACAACAACCAACAACAATATAAACACCAACAACACAAACACCACAACCCTAACAACAACCAACAACAATATAAACACCAACAACACAAACACCACAACCCTAACAACAACCAACAACAATATAAACACCAACAACACAAACACCACAACCCTAACAACAACCAACAACAATATAAACACCAACAACACAAACACCACAACCCTAACAACAACCAACAACAATATAAACACCAACAACACAAACACCACAACCCTAACAACAACCAACAACAATATAAACACCAACAACACAAACACCACAACCCTAACAACAACCAACAACAATATAAACACCAACAACACAAACACCACAACCCTAACAACAACCAACAACAATATAAACACCAACAACACAAACACCACAACCCTAACAACAACCAACAACAATATAAACACCAACAACACAAACACCACAACCCTAACAACAACCAACAACAATATAAACACCAACAACAACGACATGAACAACAGCAACCAAAATAAATCCAAAAATCAACAACAGATTGAGTCTCATCTACACAATACAACACAACAACCAAAAACAAACAACATAAGCAATTACAACCAACAACAACAAAAACAAACAACATTAAACAACAACAACAGCAGCAGCAGCAGCAGCCCGAAGTGCAGTCAGTTTTCTGGAGCTTTAGGTGACAGTTTTAACGTCTGTGGAAAGACACTCTCCAGGTGCACGATGAGAGATTGATGAAATCCCCATTACAGCTCTGTTATATTAGTGTATAGCACTCTCTTGTGGCGAAAATCCACCATAACCCGGCACTGAGCGTGGACTCTTAAATGCTCCAATCAATCAATTAACAGCAAATCTCCTGATTCAAACAGACTAAAAACAGAGAACTGAGAGACAAACAGACATTTAAACATGCGTTATTACAAATGTACAGAGGAAACCAGGAGAAATAAGTCACGAAATCAGCATTATAGACGGAGACCGCCAAAAAACAGCAAAACAGCTACGTACATCGACATCCCCCGACCTACATATGCTATAAACAAATGTTAGATATAGGTGAACAGTTAGATATACGTATGTGTACAGTTAGATATACATATGTGTACAGTTAGATATACTTATGTGTTCAGTTAGATATGTGAATATATACGGTTAGATATACGCATGCATACAGTTAGATATACATAAATACACAATTAGATATATGTGTATATGTTCAGTAAGATATGTGATTATATACAGTTAGATATGCGAATATGTACAGTGAGATATGTGTATATATACAGTTAGCTATACACAGATGTATAGTTAGATGTATGTGTACAGTTAGATATATGTGTATATGTTAAATAGATATGTGAATATATACAGTTAGATATACGTATATATGTACAGTGGAGATTACAGGGTTATTGACACGATATGACTGACGGGTCATCAGACTGACGGCTCGAAGTCAGACCATCTGTCCGCAGTGAAGGCTGACTTCAGCTGAGACTGCAGTGTGGTTATTGATGACATCGTGATCAGACTGCAGTGTGGTTATTGATGACATCGTGATCAGACTGCAGTGTGGTTATTGATGACATCGTGATCAGACTGCAGTGTGGTTATTGATGACATCGTGATCAGACTGCAGTGTGGTTATTGATGACATCGTGATCAGACTGCAGTGTGGTTATTGATGATATCGTGATCAGACTGCAGTGTGAATGAAACATCTGTAGCGTTATTTTTATCGTTCATGAACCACGGCTGTTTGACTAAAACTAAAATCACTTTAAATGTTTAAAAGATCTTTTTTTGTTTTTCCCTCCAGGTGTGGTACATGGATGGTTACCATAACAACCGCTTTGTCAGGGAGTACCAGTCGATGTACGACTTCATGACAACAGATAACTTCACCTCCCACCGCCTGCCTCACCCCTGGTCCGGGACAGGTCAGGTGGTTTATAACGGGTCCATCTACTTCAACAAGTTCCAGAGTCACACCATCATCAAGTTCGACTTCAGCACGTCGCTCATCAGCCGCTCGCGGCAGCTGGACTTCGCGGGATACAACAACATGTACCATTACTCCTGGGGGGGGCACTCTGACATCGACCTCATGGTGGACGAGGGGGGGCTGTGGGCCGTCTATGCCACCAATCAGAACGCTGGAAACATCGTTCTTAGCCAGTTAAACCCAAACACTCTGCAGATCATCCGCAGCTGGACCACCAACCACCCGAAACGCAGCGCCGGCGAGGCCTTCATGATCTGTGGAACCCTGTACGTCACCAACGGGTACTCGGGCGGAACCAAAGTGTACTACGCCTATTCCACCAACTCGTCCACCTACGAGTACATCGACATCCCCCTGACCAACAAATACAGCCACCTGTCCATGCTGGACTACAACCCCCGAGACCGTGCGCTGTACGCCTGGAACAACGGCCACCAAGTCCTCTACAATGTCACTCTCTACCACATCATACAGTAACACGAGTCCTTTACGAGTCCTCTACAAAGTCACGCTCTACCACATCATACAGTAACACGAGTCCTCTACAACGTCACACTCTTCCACATTGTACAGTGACACTCGGACCAACACGAGTCCTCTTCAGCATCATACATTAACACTCAGATCAACATGAGTCCTCTTCAGCATCATACATTAACACTCGGACCAACACAAGTCCTCTTCAGCATCATACATTAACACTCGGACCAACATGAGTCCTCCATAACATCATACATTAACACTCGGACCAACATGAGTCCTCTTCAGCATCGTACATTAACACTCGGACCAACACGAGTCCTCTTCAGCATCATACATTAACACTTGGATCAACACGAGTCCTCTACCACATCATACATTAACACTCGGATCAACACGAGTCCTCCACAACGTCATACAGTGACACTCGGATCAACACGAGTCCTCTACAACGTCATACAGTGACACTCGGATCAACACGAGTCCTCTACAACGTCATACAGTGACACTCGGATCAACACGAGTCCTCTACAACGTCATACAGTGACACTCGGATCAACACGAGTCCTCTACAACGTCATACAGTGACACTCGGATCAACACGAGTCCTCTTCAGCATCATACATTAACACTTGGATCAACACGAGTCCTCTACCACATCATACATTAACACTCGGATCAACACGAGTCCTCCACAACGTCATACAGTGACACTCGGATCAACACGAGTCCTCCACAACGTCATACAGTGACACTCGGATCAACACGAGTCTTCTCCAACGTCATACAGTGACACTCGGATCAACACGAGTCCTCTACAACGTCATACAGTGACACTCGGATCAACACGAGTCCTCTACAACGTCATACAGTGACACTCGGATCAACACGAGTCCTCTACAACGTCATACAGTGACACTCGGATCAACACGAGTCCTCTACAACCTCATACAGTGACACTCGGACCAACATGAGTCCTCTTCAGCATCGTACATTAACACTCGGACCAACACGAGTCCTCTACCACATCATACATTAACACTCGGATCAACACGAGTCCTCCACAACGTCATACAGTGACACTCGGATCAACACGAGTCCTCCACAACGTCATACAGTGACACTCGGATCAACACGAGTCTTCTCCAACGTCATACAGTGACACTCGGATCAACACGAGTCCTCTACAACGTCATACAGTGACACTCGGATCAACACGAGTCCTCTACAACGTCATACAGTGACACTCGGATCAACACGAGTCCTCTACAACGTCATACAGTGACACTCGGATCAACACGAGTCCTCTACAACATCATACAGTGACACTCGGATCAACACGAGTCCTCTACGTCACACTCTAAAACACATTGCAGTACCACGTGTCCAACCCTTGAGACAGTGCTGTGCGGCTGGAACAGCACCACCGAGTCTTTTATAGTCGTACACTCGTTATCACACTGTACAGTTGGCCGAACACTAACGAATAAATTGAGTGATTAAAGTTTCCTTTAAACAAACCATCAAGTCGTCTGACTTGTTTAAGTCAGAGGAGAGAATAGTTTTCAGGTTTATCTCCGAGTCTCCTGGACAGAGAGAGGAATATTTAACTCGCCGAGCACAAAGACTCGAGGCAAGGGAACCTGAGCTGTGCTGGGAACCGTTCCCCGTCACAGAATAGGGCTGTTTTCTGTTCTGTAGCAGGGTTTGAACTCTCACCGCGTAACTTCATCCACTATACAGTGCACTATAAAATACCCACAATGCACAGCAAATCTGAGTGAACATACATGTACCCTGTATTTTGCTCCCGTATACCACAATGCAATGCGGTGGTGAATTTTGGAAGGAGCAAAAGAAGACGGTTGAAAGGTTGTTAGCTGGCATGTTAGCTAAGGTCAGTTGGTCTAGTATACCAGCTAACGGCATTGGCGAATCCACAGTAGACGCCTTAGATGCCTACGGCGAGTTAAGCCCCGCCTCGCTCTGAGCCTGAGGAGCCGCAGCTGAGCAGCAACAGGAAGCATTTTCTTCACCTAAACTCAACAGTTTCTTCGTCAGCAGCTTGCCAGCTAACCACAGCTGCTGACGAGCGAGCTCGAACAGACGGAGGGCGGCTCGGCTGGCGTCAGGACAGAGGACCAGAGTGGACAAAACCACACGTCCACATCACTGAGCAGGAAACTCTGAGTGCTCACTTTGTTTCGGTGGTACTCGGCGCACTCGCTGCGTCACACAAATATCCTGCGCTGATGCAACGACGCTCAGGAAATTCCAGCAAAGTGTCCGAAATCTTGCTCGGTTATTCCCTGTAGAGTTCACTATTTAAGACAGAACAGCTCAGGCGTGAGACCGCCTGATTGGCGTGTTGCTGGCATGTTGCAGGCGTGTTGCAGGTTCATCTTGTTTTAACAGTAAATTTTGAACCAACATCCCAACAGCTCCAGGTTCAGGACGTCTGGTTCGGTAAATCTGGTGGCTGCAGCCGGCGGTTCTAAGGTGACCTGCTGCTGAAACTTCTCGATGTTCCACCTCAGTCGTTTGCTGATGTGCACGAATCAACGCGTGACACGCAAACGTGATCTGGTGGAAATGAGCCGCAGTTCGGCAGGTTTGGTTGGAGTCTTTGTGCTCAGCGAGGCTAAACACGAACCTTTCTCTGCTCCGCAGCGTTTCCCAAAGTGTCCGACTGTTAACTTCTCGATTTGAGTTTTTACTTTTAGTGAATACAAAGTTCCGTTTTGGTCAGCTGTTGTTTTTCGGTTAATGACACTAATGCACTAGAAATGTAACAAACACTGATACAATCACACAGACGCGACGCACTCTGACAGTAAAAGACACTGAAACCTTTCAGTTCTCTGATGGTGGACACCGAAGAATGCTACGTGTTTTTTATGACGACTTTTCTTTGTGGGTGACATTTTCGGACTGAAATCAGACCCACTGTTGTTACTCTGACGTCAGAATAATAATAACAACATTAATAACAATAATAATAATAGTCTTTTCTTACAGTTGTGTATTATACAGTGATATAAAATATTTACTACAGTCTCTTTTACAATAATTACCACCGTTTTTAAAGCAGCTGTCGCAGGTCGAGCAGGACGACCTCGACGACCTCGACGTCTTTCTCTTCAACTTCTCATGTTCGATCACATCGTGCTTGAAGCATTCTGGGAGATTTGGTCCCGTTATCACACTCCTGGTTCTCCTCAGCTGGTTCCCCCTTAGCTCTGGAGGTTCACGTTTAATAATCGTCACACTAATGATGGAGCCCCTGGGGTCCCGGGGGCCCCTGTGGTCCCGGTGGCCCCTGGAGTCCGGGGTGCCCCTGGGTTCCCGGGGGAAGTTGCATGTTAAACGTGTGCAGCATCAGGTTTCGTCAGGTCAGTGAGACTCCACATTCAGGACTGGAGTATCTGTGGTTGCTCGTTGCTTCTGAACGTGTCGATGTGGACGAGAACGTTCAGAAACACCGTAAAAACATTTTAGGAATTCGTTGAAAGTTTGTAGTTAATTTGAACGATGATTGACGTTCTTGGTTTTCTTCTTCTCCGTCTTGTTTTCGTGTCGTATTTGATGAGATTCATGCAGTTTGATGTCCTTGTGTTTTTAGAGTTTTTTAGCCGAGTCATAAAGTTTTTGGAAACTTAGAAACTGCAGCAACCGCACAAAAGAGAGAAAAGCAGAGGTTTATTATTCACCACACTGCATGTTCAGTGAATGTCAGAGGATGACTCGGTTTTTGAACCACGAGCCTTAAAGCTGACATCAGCGCCTGATTTCACTCTGTACCGGATAAAAACGTCACTCTGCGGCCGGCTGCCTCTGCTTGTGTGCTGCAGCGGAGCGGCATGTCGGCCCGGACCTCACACTGCTTTTGGTTTTTTAAATTTGTCAGATTTCAACGTGTGTTTGCTGACTGTCTTGAACAATAAAGGTCACATGAGAACATCAGTATGTGATTGAAGTGAATTAGGAAACATCATCAAACGACGAATTTAATGATAATCGGAAAAACTACAAAGGAAATAATGATTTAAAGAACAACTGAAGAGATCGAAAAAGTTGTGATGGTCATTTGGCTCCCTCTGGTGGTCAGAATCTAACGGATCCAGTTCCCTCTGAACCCACCAGGTGGATTACAGATCCAGTTCCCTCTGAACCCACCAGGTGGATTACAGATCCAGTTCCCTCTGAACCCACCAGGTGGATTACAGATCCAGTTCCCTCTGAACCCACCAGGTGGATTACAGATCCAGTTCCCTCTGAACCCACCAGGTGGATTACAGATGTATTGATTAGCGTGCAGCAGCAGCAGCCCAGGAGCATGGAGGAAGTTTACTGGATCTGCTAAGTGGGTTCCCAGCTAACAGGGAACGTCCCCGCAACACTGGCTAATGTTCCCTAAAAGTTGCAATAATGTTTTAAAGAAAACATTTTAATGTTTTAAGGATGTTTCTGTTTTCAGATAATGTTCCTGTGAAGTTAAATGTGGACTGAGACGTAACGTTTGAAACACTCTGACGATGTTTTGGTGACGTTGAGAGGTGACAGATCAGAGAATGTTCTTTATAAAATGTTCCCACAACGTTACATGAGAACAAAGGAGGAACATTTTCAAAACAACATTCAGAACGTGTTATTGAGGACCGAGATTACACAACTTTTTTGAAAATGTAAATGTAATGTTCAGAAAAACATTTATAACATTTTTTTTATGTTTCTAGAGAATTTTACCCGAACTTTAAGAAATTCTGGGAACTAAAAGAAAATGTACCGCTGAAAACATTACAGAAACGTTGTTTTCACTGTAACGTTCTCACTGTGTGACCTGAAAAACCTGAAAAACCACAACAACACATTTAAGAATATCAGCGTATAATGTTCACACCGTGTTATCATTTTTTGAAGGACATCACCAAACATGTTTAGGATGTTTTTAGGGAACGTTACACTACTTTTAGAAAGGATGTTCTGAGAACAAAAGAAAACATTACTGGAACATTGAATTGTAACATTCTAAGAACGTTTTTAGAACCAAAGAATTCTTGCTGGATTCTTTTTTACAATAATAAACTCTCTTGCCCACAAATTATAACAGCAAATGAAACATAAATCAAAAGCAACATTTCTTCACCGCATCTCCCCCAACACCCCTGATGTTTGTGTTAACCCTTTAAAAGCAGCGAGCAACTTAACAGGACAGGATTTTAAGTTTTAGAACCTGGACCCTTTATTTCTTTCGAAAAAGTGGAGGAAAAGGCAGTGAGCAACTTGACAAGAAATATCTCACACTGCAAGAAATGAGCACAAGGTGAAAATGACCTGAAAATGATTTTTTAAGGGTAAAATTAATAGAATAGAATAGAAATACTTTTTGTTTTGTTGCAGCAGCAAATAAGAGAGCAGCAACTGAATGACATATTTGCTAAAAATAATGGCAAAATAATGCAAATGTATATATATATATATATATATATATATATATATATATATATATATATATATATACAAAGGAAGGCACTTAACACAGAATAAAATAAAATAAGCAAATAAGTGCAAACGTGAAGACGGATGTGCACGTGAGTCCAGTGCAGATGGTGAGTTTGCGCGCAGACGAGCTGGAGGAGCTCTGACTGGACCGAGTCCAGGACGTGGCCTATGGCAGATCCAGTCTTGCGGGTCCGTTTGTTGGACCTGCACTGATGCTGCTCCTGCAGATGCTGCGCACACTGAAGGATCTGAGCGTCGCTGCGCTCGTGTCCCGTCTGTGGTTCAAGAGGACTCCTAAATTTAAATCATAAGGATAATGTGCTGAGAGTGTAAAATACACGACTGTAAAAACTGTGCTTTATGCTACAGTGCAGTGTTTCAGTTATACTTACTTTGTAGTTTTTGCATGAGTGCATTATCTTATCTTTTGCTAATATGTACATGAAAACAGTTTGTCTCCTGTTTTTGTCTCCTCCTCCTCTCTCCTCAGCTCCGGCCCTCCTCTCTCTCCTCCCTCATGATGTCACAGAGAGGCCGGACTCAGACCCGAGTCTCCTCCTCATCCTCAGACCCGAGTCTCCTCCTCGCGGAGCAGTAAGACAGAAAGTCTCTGCGCCTCTCGGGATTTGGAGTCTGTGCGGAGCGGAGACATGAGACTGAGGACCAGGGGACACTGAGACGACATGGACAAACAGAAAGGTACCGTGTGTCCACTTTCTTAAATTATAGACACACTATAGAGACAAAGACAGCGTGTTCACTCACAGGGAGTCAGAAAAAACATCCCCGAGGTTCAGATATCGATGCAGGCACATCATTTCCATTTATTCACGGTTCCCACAGATCCTTAAAAATCCACTCATCTCAAACAAAAGCCTTCACTAAGGCATTAAAATATCTTAAATCAATCTTTAAAAGTATGAAAAATGTGATTTTTTAAAATCTTTTTTTCTGACAATGTATTGCGAAAGCTCAAAATAATGAGTAACCTGGGTAAAAAATGAAATAAAATAGAATACAATAAAATTAAAAAATAAACAGGTAAAATTTAATGACTTGGTGCATTATCATCACCAAGTAGTCATGGTTTATGTTTCAATACATATTTGAAAAACAAAAATTCCTCCTTATCTAAAAAGTTTTCCTTCAGTATTTGCAACATTAAATTTGTTCTTAAGTTTCATTCAGGTGACGTTAAAAAGTCTTAAAAATCCTTAAATCTCATTTTGCCTTAAGATGTAGGAACCCTGTTATTTCACCATCTGTATAGATTTGGGGATTCTGAGAAATATCTGTTCTGTATATAATTTGAAATAGATGTCAGATGTGTCACACGTGCCAATATGAGCACACGACAGAAATAAGGACACAAAAAGAGAAAAATAATACAAGTATACACAAAATATGCTTTTCAAAATCAAGCTTTAAAAAAGTATTATACATTAATATTATTTTCTACTTTTATTGAGTTTTTTTTAAATCCAACATCAGTCCCAGTCATGAATATTAATATTAAATTAATTAATTTTCAGAATTTTAAACCTTTAAATGTCAGTTTTTTTCATGATGCCACGATGTTCTTAGATGACAAAAAAGCCAAAAAACAGACGTGCTTTTAATTCCTTTCACACAAAACTGTTGCTTGGGAAGAGGGCAATGCGAAACAAAAGAGAAGACCCAGAAATTAGCAAGAAACCTGTGAAAATTACAAAAAAATACCTGACATTTGCCAAAAAAAGAGAAAAAAAAGTTTTAAAAAAGAGAAACATGCGTGTGGACATGCAAGAAATGATCTGAAAATAAAAAGCTTGAAAAATAAAAATAATTCTGTAAAATATTTTCAATATATATCTATAAATATAGTTCACTGGACATTTTTCCTCTGCTTTAAAAAATAGTTTTGAAAATCTCCTAACCCTTTTTTTTGCGTCTCTCTTGTTTACTATTCCAGTAATGTTATCTTCTTTTTGCCCATAAAATTAACCGAATGATTGAATTAAAGAGAATCTTGCCAAGCTAACGTGTACATATTTAAACATATATAGGCCTGCATATTTATCTGTGTGATTTAAGCAGCTGGCTAACATCATCTCCTGGTTTCTTGTATAAAAATCAACTGCATGGTAACCATGGCAACCAGAGCAAGCCTCTAATAGAGACTGGGCTTTTATCAGAAGGTTTACGGTAAAATTCTTCTTATAAATGTCAAAATTAGACGACTTGTTTCTCTCGCAGCTTCTTATTGATATGATAACTTGAGGTATTTTGTCATGTGACGACCAAATATCTAAATCAGTGAGGACCGCGGTGTCTTTATCACACAGCTGGTATGTAAACTGCAGCAGGACAACAATCGGAAACACCCGTCTGTCCTCCTTCATCATCACTTCCTCCTCCCGCCGTCCTCCGGAGACGCAGCTAATAGACTGTTTACACTCCGACTGACAGTTTGGTTTTTTCTGCCGTCACCAAAACTCACGACTCCTGCAGCCGCGTTCAGCTTCAGGCTTCATCCCTTCACTGTTTCCTGTAAAGACAAAAACAGTTTGTCAGATTTTTTAAATCGTTTTTTCAATCTTTTCTATTTTTAAATCAGCAGCTTGTTTTTTAATGCACATTTTTAATCTGTGAATCAAAAAACCAGCAGAGAGAAAAATCCCTTTGAAACAACGAGGCTTTTCTTGTGCTGCTTTCATAACTTTATTTTTTTATTTCCCAGTTTTCCTCTTATTTACAAGTACAACTGAAAATCAGACACGCTGATGCAAACGCTCTCAAAAAGGCAGCAAGCAAACTAACAAGCAAATAAAACACAGGTTAAAAAACACAACAAACAAACAACAAACGCAAAATAGCAACACAAACAAACAAACAAAAACAGGAACAGATAAATACGTATTTAAATCAAGAAAAAACAAAAGAGGGGTTTGTCTTACAGATCGTGAACTTGCTTTCACAGGTTTTTAACCCTTTGAACCCTAAACACACTGCAAAGGCAATGAACAACATGGTAAAAAATGTTCCACAAATTTTAAGAATTTAAGAATTAATTTTTTCCTTTTTTTTCCTTTTTTCAAGCAGATTATGAGAAAACAGTTTTTTTTTTTTTTATATTTGGTTTATACAAAAAACAAATAAATGAAATTCTCAGTTTTTGGTTTTTTTAGTTCTCTAGATGTAATTGAATAATTGAATGAATGGATGATACACGGACCTTTATGATACACGGACCTTTACCCCTCCGGAGTGGATAAAAACAAGGTTTTATTTGGATTAGTGTGTGTGTGTGTGTGTGTGTGTGTGTGTGTGTGTGTGTGTGTGTGTGTGTGTGTGTGTGAAATTTAGGGAACATTTGTGCTAAATTTGAATCTCATGCTGATAGCTGAGATCTTGACCTTGACGTCAGGTGATCCGACAGATTCACTGAACAGAATTCACTCTGTTCACTTTAATACGAGCTCGGCGGTCTGAACAGAGCAGTTTCTGTTTAATTGACGCTGTCAGCTGACGGTGCAGCGTTGTGACGGTGTGACAGTGTGACGGTGTGACGGTGTGACGGTGTGGCGGTGTGGCGGTGTGGTGGTGTGACGGTGTGACGGTGTGGCGGTGTGGTGATGTGACGGTGTGGCGGTGTGGCGGTGTGACGTGTGGCGGTGTGGTGATGTGACGGTGTGGCGTGTGGTGGTGTGGCGGTGTGACGGTGTGGCGGTGTGGTGGTGTGGTGGTGTGACGGTGTGACGGTGTGGCGGTGTGACGTGTGATGGTGTGACGTGTGATGGTGTGACGTGTGGCGGTGTGGCGGTGTGACGTGTGGCGGTGTGGTGATGTGACGGTGTGGCGGTGTGACGTGTGACGGTGTGGCGTGTGATGGTGTGGCGTGTGATGGTGTGACGGTGTGGCGGTGTGGCGGTGTGACGTGTGGCGGTGTGACGTGTGACGGTGTGACGTGTGACGGTGTGGTGGTGTGGCGGTGTGACGTGTGGCGGTGTGACGTTCCCGCTGCAGCTCGTCTGGCTCTTTGTTTCTGGTCTGAGTCTCGCTCTCTGCAGCTCAGCGTGACCAAACAGCAGCTCACTAACTGAAATGTTTCTGACGGCGTATTTTACTATTTTTACCAGCCAGAAGATGAAAGAGAGCTGCTCCACACCCTGCAACACACACACACACACACACACACACACACACACACACACACACACACACACACTCACACACACACACACACACACACACACACACACACACACACACAGTGTGTTCAGCTGACCGACATTCAGATCTGCTCAGACTGTGTGTGTGAGGGTCTGAATGAAGGACTTTAACTGGGAAAGGAATATTTTATAGTTTTATAGTTCATATTTAGAGGTTGTTTTTCTTACTTTACATCTATTTAAAAAAAACAAAACTATTATTATTATTATTTTTATTTATTATTATTGGTGCGTTCAGTACAACAGAGGATTAGGGACACATTAAAGAAAAAAAGTTAAATTTTCATTTGATAAAATCTCAAATCATAATTTCAAAAATAAATCTTAATATTATGAGAAAAATGTTGGAATATTTTGAGAAAAACAGGATTAATATTATGAGAATACAGATAGAGTAAAGAGTGTTTTGAGAATGAAGTTTTAACTTTGGCAATAAAATCATAATTTTGGAGAATAAAGTCAGAATTGTACAAGAAAAAAAAGCCATAACTTTTATGAAAATAATTCTTAATTTTATGAGAATTCAGTCAAATTTTACTTTTCTCAGCTGTTTTAACTTCAAATATTAAATCTGCTTTTCTGCTCGCAAAAACTGTGTTCATAAAGTTTTCACTGTCTTGTTTGTTTGTGTATTTATCTGTAAGTTTGTTTGTTCATCAGTTTATTATTTGATTTGCTTGTTTGTTGGTTTGTTTTTTGATCTGTTTGTTTTGTTTATTAGCTCATTAGTTGTTTGTTTATTATTAGTTTGTTTGTTTGTTTGCTTTGTTTGTTTATCAGTTTGTTGTTTCATTAGTTATTTAGTTTGTTTATTAGTTTCTTTGTTTATTGTCATTTTGTTAGTTCAAAACAAAACAAGACAATTAAGAAGAGACGATGAAAACAGAACAAATAAATCCATAAATTCGGAGACTCTAATATCGAAACGTGTTAACGGATATTTTTACTGTTTGTAAACTGAGAACTCTGAATGTGTTTAAGTTGATGTTGTGGTTGTTTATCTGTCTTTCATTCACATGGACAGTGGACATCATTCACTGTGTGTGTGTGTGTGTGTGTGTGTGTGTGTGGTGCAGCATCAAAGCTGGAGACAGGAAGTGATGTTGATGGTCAGATAAGCAGCGTTCAGTAACACAAACTCTTTATTTGTCAGTCCAGCAGCAGTTTCTCTGCGGTGAAAACGTCTCTCTGTCGCCGTCGTTGCTGTTGTCGTTGCTGTTGTCGTTGCTGTTGTCGTTGTTGTTGTCGTTGTTGTTGTTGTTGTTTACGATGATGTCGTTGTTGTTTACGATGATGTCGTGATGTGTTGTGGGTGTGTGAGGTATGCACAGCTCAGTGTTTAAAACAGCAGCGGGCTGATAAACGGATCAGCGGGTTCCTTAAAGTCAGCAGAGACGAGTTAATCCGAAACGTTTAACCTTCGTCTCCCACTCGCTCCGAGGGTGAATGGACTCACTCTGTCCGTCTGAATGGAGCTCGGACACAATCACCGTCTGTTTCTCCGCATTTTCCACATTTTCAACTCCTTCTGATGGTAATCCGCTCTGTTCTCACATCAGTTCACTACGGTTTGGCTTCAGACAGTATGATGCTCACGTTCTCTGTGGTTCCACCTGGATCTGACTCCTTAGAATATATTTGTAGAGATACTGTCCTGGTCAGTGGCAAGGCTCTAGTGGTCCTGTAGGTGGTCCTAGTCGTGCTGTAGTCGGTTCTAGAGGTCTTTTAGGAGGCAAAAGATCCTCCCATAGGAGGTTCTCATAGACAGTAAGGAGGTTCTAAGGGTCTTTAGGAGGTTTTAGTGGTCTGTAACAGGGTTCTAAGGAAGGTATAATTGTCATTGGGGAGGTTCTAGTGGTCATTAAGGAGGCTCTAAGGGTGATTTTGAACTTATAATTGTCATTGAGGAGGTTCTAGGGGTCCTTTTTTGGTTCTGGTTGTACTGCTGGCGATTCTGTGGGTAATTTAGGTGGTTCTAATTGTTAGGCAGGATGTCTATTGCTCATTAAGGAGGTTCTAGTGTTGATTGAAGTGGTTCTGTGGTTTTAGTCATGCTGGTTCTGGTGGTCTTTCAGAAGGCAGGATCCTTCAGGTCCTGTAGGAAATTACAATGGTCATTCAGGAGGTTCTATCTTCAATATGGTTCTATTCATGCTGTCTGTGGTTCTAGGGGTCATTTAGATGGTTGTAATTGTCAGTCAGGAGGTCTTCAGGAGGTCATTTTTTTTTCTTTAGGACGTTCTAGTGGTCCAGGAGGTAAGTGTTAAGGTTCTAGAGGTCTGTCCAGATGCAGGAGATCCTGCAGGTCCTGTAGGAGGTTCTAATGGTCATAAAGGAGGTTCTAAGGTTTTTTAGGAAGTTATAATGGCCATTGAGGAGGTTCCTGGGGTGTTCTATGTTGTTCCAGTCTTGCTGTATGCAGTTAGGTGTAATCTGGATGGTTCTTGTACTGTATCATGTTCTAGAGGTCTTTCAGGAGTCAGAAGATCCCACAGGTCCTGAAGGAGGTTCTAGTGGTCATTAAGGAGGCTCTAAGGGTCTTGTATATGGTTCCATTCACGCTGTAGACGTTTTGAGGGGTCAGAAGTCTTCAAGTGGTCAGTTCTTTCTTTGAGGTTCTAGTGGTCAGGAAGGGGGTTAGGATTCTCGAGAAGATCCTGCAAGTACTGTAGGAGGTTCTAGTGGTCATTGAGGAGCTTCTATGGGGTCTTCTATGTGGTTATATGGTTCTGGTCATGCTGTGGGTGGTTCTAGAGGTCTTTCAGGAGGCAGGAGATCCCACATGTCCTGAAGGAGGTTCTAGTGGTAATGAAAGAGGTTGTAGCAGTCTTCATTGAGGAGGTTCTAGTTGTCCATGTGGTTCTGGTCATGCTGCTATAGGTTCTAGAGGTCTTTTTTAGGAGGCAGGTCCTGCCCAGGCCGTCTGTCAGGTGACTGTAACTGTTCTTTCGGAGGAGCTCGCGGTCACTGGGAGGTTCTGCAGGTTCTGCAGGTTCTTTTGACGGTGTTTTTCATAGAAGGTGGTTAACCAGATAAAACACTGGAGTCTTTGAGGTGAATCTGTTATTTGTGTGTTCAGACGACTTCCTGTTCCTCAGTGTGCGTTCAGAGACCTTCAGCTGTTAAATGACGTGACGCTGGGAGAACACACACGGTCTTTATTCGGAGTTAAACATTAGCAGCAGCTTATCGCATCGGTCGACGTGTGAAGGCCGGAGGGTTTGTGATGGGAAACGTCGCCTGAACAGGTGAAATCAGTCCGCCGTTTCATTCACTCGGTAACGCAAGAAATATCCGGAACCGTCCAGAAAAAGTCCCAAATTTTCAGCCAAAAGTGTCTGATGGAAACCTGCACTGGTGGAATCTGACTTTTTAACCCTTTAAAACCTGATTGGACATCAGTTTTTGTTTGCTGCGTTCAGACGTCTCTCATTTAAACCTTTGAAACATGAGCTGACAAACTGCAAAAAATAGAAGTTGACAAGAAAATTAGATGAAGCTCAGCAAAAAAAAAAAAAGAGAGAAATCATTTGACCATCATCAAACAACGAGAAAAACATCAAGAAACCTGAATTTAGAATTATTGTAATTATACATTTCAAATGAGGTTAAAGAAAAAACATGATTCTCATTAATTATATTTGTTATTTTTTGTTTTTATTTTGCACTTTTTACGGCTCATTTTCTGTTTTTGTTTTTTCTGTTTTTTGGGGGTAAATTTCAGAAAAATAACAAAATCTATTTTTCACAAAAAGCCTTACATATATATTTATATATATATATATATATATATATATATATAAATAAGAAAAGGGAAGAGAGGAAAAAAGAATTGAAAGTCTAGAAAACATAAAACAAAAAAGACAACAAACAAAACAATAAAACAGGAGAAAAAACTATATACGTGTGTGTGTGCATGTGTGTGTGTGTGTGTATTTACTCATACATTACCATACATTCATATCCAAGTGTAGGCGGTGCAGAACATCCTTCAGGAGGGCGACATATAAACATCTTAACATATAAAAAGTCTGTGCAGGGAAGGTTAGGAGGTTTTCAAGGACCTCTACCAGGAACTCGTGACCCTGACGACGTGACCCTGACAGAGGAACATTTTGGGTTTGTATTTGAGTCTGGTGGATAACGTGAAGTGAGAGGCGTCTCGCTTCGCTGCCTTCAATGATTTCAGCTCCTCTGAAGCCGAAACACAAAGTCAGTATTCATCCGGAGCGCCGGGAAACAGCAGCGTCATTCAGGACACGAACACAGACGGATTCATGACGGTTTACACGTTTTATCAACCTGCTGACGACAAACTCAACGCAACAACCGTTAGTTTCGGTCCGTTCATGACTCGTGAAACTCAAAGAAATTATTAAAACAGTCGAGAACAGAAACACAGAACAGACAAACTTTAAAAGATTAACTTTGATTTCTGATTTCTTAAAAAGAGGATAGATTCAATGACACGGACTTGAGTTAAATAAAGTTTGACTGGATTTGATAAACACAACCACTGTTTTGCATGTTTGCATGTGAGCATCAGAAGATCCTGAACATTAAAAATCAGGGTTTGTACGGTCATGAAAAACCTGGAAAAGTCAAGAAGTTTGCAGATAGCAATTCCCAGGTCTGGGAAAGTTGTGGAAAACTAAATATAAATGTAGAAATGTAAAAGTAGAAAATTGGCAATTTTTTTTCTTCTTTAAAAGTAGCCAGTAATTCTTAAAGAAAAGGGCAAATGTTTTCTTTAAAAATTCCCCTAAAAAGTCTGAAGAAAAAAATGCCCAAATAAAAAAATAGAAAAATAGCCTAAATGTGTTTGAGGAAAAAAAAAATTTTTTTTCTGTAAAAATAGACAGAAATTAATCGAAAAAGTCCACTTTTTTTCTTCGTCTTATGTTGTGTCAGAAAAAAGTGTCATATACAAGTGAGTGAGTGAATACAAGTACCTCAGATCTGTATGTACAGTATCTGAGTACATGTACTCACTGCGTTCTCGGTGAAGTGTAACGAGCGTTTGACAGAGACAGATACTGAGTGTGTCATTAAACATGACTCATCGCTTTGCAACTCGGTCAACAGTTAGTGGATGACTCAGAGATAAACTCTGTCAAACTGCTGAACTTCGTTAATGAGGCTGAACCAGCCGAGGAGTCTTTGTGTCCAGCTGTTCATCTGTCTTTCTGTCCATTTGTCCCTCTGCCTGCAGTACTGGCCAAGCTGATCTGGGACCTGCCGTCCTTCCTGTCTGTCCTGGACTCAGAGAACCTGAGTTACATCGCTCAGGCGCAGAAGAAATCCATCTCAGAGCTGCTGTCCAAACTGCAAACCAACGACACTCCCGGTAAAAACACTCACACTAAAACACTGTTTGCATCGTCGTTTCTGCGACTCGTTCTACGTTACGTTTGTACGTTACGTAGCTGATTGGTTAATGTGTGGTTCGGTTCAGGTAGGGCAGGGCGATATGGAAAAACGTCTTATCACAGTACTTTTTTTCATATCAGTCGATATCGATATATATCAGGATATCCATCAGATCAGTGTTTCTGTGGAGCTTAAAGGTTCCTCTGACTCCTCAGTGAGATATGAAGATATCATCAGGTTCATTTAGGTTTAAATATTTATTTTCTGTCAGACATTGAACATGACAAATATACTGTAGAACAGCATCACCAGCTGGAGGACCTATTCTACTAAAACTCACAGAGGTCCAGGTACTAAAATGTCCTCCCAGCAAAGGTCCGAGCCTCAAACCTAAAATCAATATCACCATTAACTGAACATGTTACTTTGATTACGATTGAAGAACGATTTTTTAGCTTTTTTTGTGTGTTCTGTGCTGTTAATCATTTTACTCAGGAGTTAAAAACTGTATTTGGTTCTCTGCAGCGCTGTTCTTATTATCACTGGCTGCTCGTGTTGTCTGTCAAAACATCTCTCGACTACGGCTCATATATCAGTTGAGGAGAAGTTTTATCGTGACTGATATCGTTACCGTCTAATCGAACAGCCCTAGGTTTTGATACAATAAAATCAACTCATAAACACGGTCATTTAAAAAATGGTGGATATAATACGTAAGAAACATACAAACGGATACGTAAGATGCCGACTGGCAGCAGAGTAACTCGTATCATGTCTGCTGTGATTTTAGTGGAAGATGCTGAGTACATGATCATGAGCTGTCCGTCCTCGTCTCCGAGCAACGAGCCGGCGGACGCACCGGGAACAGGTAACACGGAGCGAACGTCACGTCACAAAGTGTGTTACAAACACAACAAACACAAACAAAATAAACACAAACACAACAAACACAAACAAAATAAAAACAAACACAATAAACACAAACAAAATAAACACAAACACAAACAAAATAAACACAAACACAACAAACACAAACAAAATAAAAACAAACACAATAAACACAAACAAAATAAACACAAACACAATAAACACAAACATATAAACACAAACACAATAAACACAAACATGTAAACACAAACATGTAAACACAAACACAATAAACACAAACATATAAACACAAACACAATAAATACAAACACAATAAACACAAACATAACAAACACACATGAAGCACCAGCAGCAGGACATAAAAATGTTTTGGTGCTTTTTGAGTTATTTTGTTTTTAAACACTTTTTCACAAACAATGAACTGAATTTAACTGAATTTAACTGAATTTAACTGAATTTAACTGAATTTAACTGAATTTAACTGAAGTGAATGTTTTCAGAGATTTTAAGTTTCATCAAAAACATTTAAGATTTTTCTGTCAATATTCTACAGAAGATACACAAAGTTATAATAATGTTTGTAAATGTAGAAAATGAAACGTTTCCAGTGTTTGTTTGTTTGTTTGTTTGTTTGTGCAGAAGGAGTTCGGTCCTCTGAGCTGTTCTTAAATCAGGACTTACCTGTGTGGCTGATCAACGGGGTGAGTCTCTCTCTCACACACACACACACACACATACACACACACACACACACACACACACACACTTCTCACAACAAAAATTATGATAATAAATACATAAATAAGTCATAATAACATCAACAGAAAAAGACGTGATGAATGTAGAAATGAGAAACGTGTGAAAATAAAGACTATAAACATGTAAACATATATAAAACATGTATAATTTTTTTAAAAAAGTCTGAATAAGATAATAATACTTAAACTGATAAACATGACTAGAGGACAGAATTATTAGTTTTTGATTATCAGTTATTAGTTCCCAATGAGCTCCACCTCAAAAAAACTACAGAAAAATCAGAATACTCTGATGAGATCAGATATAATACTACAACTTTGAATACTTTACCTACATTATACTCACACACTTTTACTGACCGAATATTTTCAGTGCAAGACAAGAGTATTTTTACTGAGTGGTATTAGTACATTTACTGCAGTAAAGGATCTGAATATTTCCTTGATTTAGACATGTGGGATATGTTGAAATTATTCAGGTTTAATAGCTTTTCTGGTGTGGGAAAAAAAAGCTTGTGTGGAAACGGCGCTTAATTAAAATTTTTGTCTTTTTCGGAATTAGTGCGAAAACGAAATATTTTGTGCATGTGAACGTGTTCACTGTTGTTGTTTTACCCTCCTGCACTCTTTGACCTCCGGATGTTCACGATGGTTTCCCTCGAGGTTTCAGAAAAAAAGCACATTTTTATTTTAGATAACAGGAGGAGGAGGAGGAGGAGGAAGAGGAGGAGGAGGAGGAGGAGGAGGGTGATTAGGAGGAGGAGGAAGAGGAGGAGGAGGAGGAAGAGGAGGAGGAGGAGGAAGAGGAGGAGGAGGGTGATTAGGAGGGTTTGTGATGTGGGTCAGTAATGACAGACTGAGTCCTCCTGAGGTTTGGGAGGAGACGGCAGGGTTACTGTGTGTGTGTGTGTGTGTGTGTGTGTGTGTGTGTGTGTGTGTGTGTGTGTGTGTGTGTGTGTGTGTGTCAGAGGGAGTGACAGGATGCTCAGTGTTTACATGTGAAGCCATCTCCCCTCTATCTGTCCTCCCATTGGCTGAGAGCTCTGCAGAGGGAGGAAGTGGTCACTGATGGCAGCTGATTAGCATCTGGTCTACGTGATGGACACACACACACACACACACACACACACACACACACACACACACACACACACACACACACACCAACTCTCCTGGGAAATTTTGTTCATATGCAACTAATTTACGAAGGTTATTTTCGATCCTGCAGCAGCTTGAAGCTCCAGTTCACTTCGGTCGTCTGACGTTTAGCAGAGCGAAGGTTCACAAAGAGTTAATGTGCTGCCTAATAATGTCTAATATTTAACCATTAACCCTTTGAAACCAAATTTGCTTGGCTCTTTTCAAA